>NW_027288570.1:0-200088 GCF_037038585.1 Patagioenas fasciata | reverse complement strand
ACGTTCGCGCTTCTGTGAGATGAAAGACGTCCTTCTGCATATGTGGTTGCTCACACCGGTGCACTTGTTAGTGTATCCATTCAGTCCTGGGCTGCGGGGCATTCAGAAGTGGCTCTGTGGAGACGTCTGCATAGAGGCAGCTGTCAGAACACGCACACTCGATTGTTCACCAAAACATATGCAGACGCGTCCTTAGCCTGTAGATTTGGATGCACAGAGTTCCCTGTGTTCGCAAGAGACAAGGGAATCGCGTCTGTGCGCACAGAAGCAATAGCGGACCGTTTCCCTCGGAGTGAACGCGAAAGAGCCGTCTATATACTCGCAGACACGCGAACGTGCCTCAATGCGGTCACAGAGGCAGCAGCTTTTGCACAGATGCTCCTGGTGATTCTGGCACTTTCCAGGCACACTCCTGAAAGTCGCGCACACTGCTGTTCACTCGCTAAACGACCTCTTGGGAAACACGTCTCCGGTCGACGGACCGCTCAGATTGCTTCTCGTGTAACTGTGAACTGTGTCAGCGCAGGGAATCCGTCTCTGTTGAGCAGATGTCAATCCTGCCTCGCCTTTGCTTTGTTGCCTCTACCAAGATGATTTCCCGTTTCTCTCTTCACTGGAGCAGGCAGACACAGCCAACGCACATCAAGTGTCAAGAGACACGCTCTGCTGAGCTCAACGCTTGTGCAGATGCACATGTGCGACGAAGTCAACACACGTGCTTGTGGAGAGAAAGAAAGGGACTCCCAGGCGTGTGGAGCGACGGGGAGAAAGAGCGGGCGCTGAGGAACACAGTTTCAAACAGACTGTCTCCACACAAACAGGCACCTGTCTGCAGGTATCCTAGATCTTGATTCTTGAACTTGAGGAAACACGCGTCTGAGCAAAACTCCCAAACGCTTCCAGGAAAGACACAGGCTCTCCCACAAGCACACAAGTGTTTGCCCTCAGCTATAGATCAGGGACAAGCCTGTGAAGAGCAACCAAAGAGCTCGTCCGTCTTTCCCTCAATAGATGGGAGTAGGCGCGCTTGCGGATGTGTGCGTGTGTGTGGCCACGCGTTTGCTTAGGCATCAGTGTGTGAAAAGGTAGGTGCTTTTCTCTAGCTGCGTGTGCGTGCACGTGGTGCTGGGTGCACATCCCTGGGTGCTCGTGGAAAGGTTTCTGCATGGTTTTCGCTGAGGAATCGTGTGTGTGCACATGGACAAAGAGAAGGCGCAGCAACCAGGTTCCAGCGCCGAAGAAGGCAAAAGGCGAGGTTTCCGGCGCTATCTCCTTCTCTCCCCAGAGCTAGTCGCGCAAAGCAAGCCGCTAAGCCGGCGACCGGCAAGAGAGCTACAACGAAGCATGCCGAACGGAGAAAATAGCAGCAGCTCATCTGTTCACACCTTGTTTCTGCCATGTGCTTGAACGCCAAGACGTTCGCGCTTCTGTGGGATGAAAGACGTCCTTCTGCATATGTGGTTGCTCACACCGGTGCACTTGTTAGTGTATCCATTCAGTCCTGGGCTGCGGGGCATTCAGAAGTGGCTCTGTGGAGACGTCTGCATAGAGGCAGCTGTCAGAACACGCACACTCGATTGTTCACCAAAACATATGCAGACGCGTCCTTAGCCTGTAGATTTGGATGCACAGAGTTCCCTGTGTTCGCAAGAGACAAGGGAATCGCGTCTGTGCGCACAGAAGCAATAGCGGACCGTTTCCCTCGGAGTGAACGCGAAAGAGCCGTCTATATACTCGCAGACACGCGAACGTGCCTCAATGCGGTCACAGAGGCAGCAGCTTTTGCACAGATGCTCCTGGTGATTCTGGCACTTTCCAGGCACACTCCTGAAAGTCGCGCACACTGCTGTTCACTCGCTAAACGACCTCTTGGGAAACACGTCTCCGGTCGACGGACCGCTCAGATTGCTTCTCGTGTAACTGTGAACTGTGTCAGCGCAGGGAATCCGTCTCTGTTGAGCAGATGTCAATCCTGCCTCGCCTTTGCTTTGTTGCCTCTACCAAGATGATTTCCCGTTTCTCTCTTCACTGGAGCAGGCAGACACAGCCAACGCACATCAAGTGTCAAGAGACACGCTCTGCTGAGCTCAACGCTTGTGCAGATGCACATGTGCGACGAAGTCAACACACGTGCTTGTGGAGAGAAAGAAAGGGACTCCCAGGCGTGTGGAGCGACGGGGAGAAAGAGCGGGCGCTGAGGAACACAGTTTCAAACAGACTGTCTCCACACAAACAGGCACCTGTCTGCAGGTATCCTAGATCTTGATTCTTGAACTTGAGGAAACACGCGTCTGAGCAAAACTCCCAAACGCTTCCAGGAAAGACACAGGCTCTCCCACAAGCACACAAGTGTTTGCCCTCAGCTATAGATCAGGGACAAGCCTGTGAAGAGCAACCAAAGAGCTCGTCCGTCTTTCCCTCAGTAGATGGGAGTAGGCGCGCTTGCGGATGTGTGCGTGTGTGTGGCCACGCGTTTGCTTAGGCATCAGTGTGTGAAAAGGTAGGTGCTTTTCTCTAGCTGCGTGTGCGTGCACGTGGTGCTGGGTGCACATCCCTGGGTGCTCGTGGAAAGGTTTCTGCATGGTTTTCGCTGAGGAATCGTGTGTGTGCACATGGACAAAGAGAAGGCGCAGCAACCAGGTTCCAGCGCCGAAGAAGGCAAAAGGCGAGGTTTCCGGCGCTATCTCCTTCTCTCCCCAGAGCTAGTCGCGCAAAGCAAGCCGCTAAGCCGGCGACCGGCAAGAGAGCTACAACGAAGCATGCCGAACGGAGAAAATAGCAGCAGCTCATCTGTTCACACCTTGTTTCTGCCATGTGCTTGAACGCCAAGACGTTCGCGCTTCTGTGAGATGAAAGACGTCCTTCTGCATATGTGGTTGCTCACACCGGTGCACTTGTTAGTGTATCCATTCAGTCCTGGGCTGCGGGGCATTCAGAAGTGGCTCTGTGGAGACGTCTGCATAGAGGCAGCTGTCAGAACACGCACACTCGATTGTTCACCAAAACATATGCAGACGCGTCCTTAGCCTGTAGATTTGGATGCACAGAGTTCCCTGTGTTCGCAAGAGACAAGGGAATCGCGTCTGTGCGCACAGAAGCAATAGCGGACCGTTTCCCTCGGAGTGAACGCGAAAGAGCCGTCTATATACTCGCAGACACGCGAACGTGCCTCAATGCGGTCACAGAGGCAGCAGCTTTTGCACAGATGCTCCTGGTGATTCTGGCACTTTCCAGGCACACTCCTGAAAGTCGCGCACACTGCTGTTCACTCGCTAAACGACCTCTTGGGAAACACGTCTCCGGTCGACGGACCGCTCAGATTGCTTCTCGTGTAACTGTGAACTGTGTCAGCGCAGGGAATCCGTCTCTGTTGAGCAGATGTGGATCCTGCCTCGCTTTTGCTTTGTTGCCTCTACCAAGATGATTTCCCGTTTCTCTCTTCACTGGAGCAGGCAGACACAGCCAACGCACATCAAGTGTCAAGAGACACGCTCTGCTGAGCTCAACGCTTGTGCAGATGCACATGTGCGACGAAGTCAACACACGTGCTTGTGGAGAGAAAGAAAGGGACTCCCAGGCGTGTGGAGCGACGGGGAGAAAGAGCGGGCGCTGAGGAACACAGTTTCAAACAGACTGTCTCCACACAAACAGGCACCTGTCTGCAGGTATCCTAGATCTTGATTCTTGAACTTGAGGAAACACGCGTCTGAGCAAAACTCCCAAACGCTTCCAGGAAAGACACAGGCTCTCCCACAAGCACACAAGTGTTTGCCCTCAGCTATAGATCAGGGACAAGCCTGTGAAGAGCAACCAAAGAGCTCGTCCGTCTTTCCCTCAATAGATGGGAGTAGGCGCGCTTGCGGATGTGTGCGTGTGTGTGGCCACGCGTTTGCTTAGGCATCAGTGTGTGAAAAGGTAGGTGCTTTTCTCTAGCTGCGTGTGCGTGCACGTGGTGCTGGGTGCACATCCCTGGGTGCTCGTGGAAAGGTTTCTGCATGGTTTTCGCTGAGGAATCGTGTGTGTGCACATGGACAAAGAGAAGGCGCAGCAACCAGGTTCCAGCGCCGAAGAAGGCAAAAGGCGAGGTTTCCGGCGCTATCTCCTTCTCTCCCCAGAGCTAGTCGCGCAAAGCAAGCCGCTAAGCCGGCGACCGGCAAGAGAGCTACAACGAAGCATGCCGAACGGAGAAAATAGCAGCAGCTCATCTGTTCACACCTTGTTTCTGCCATGTGCTTGAACGCCAAGACGTTCGCGCTTCTGTGAGATGAAAGACGTCCTTCTGCATATGTGGTTGCTCACACCGGTGCACTTGTTAGTGTATCCATTCAGTCCTGGGCTGCGGGGCATTCAGAAGTGGCTCTGTGGAGACGTCTGCATAGAGGCAGCTGTCAGAACACGCACACTCGATTGTTCACCAAAACATATGCAGACGCGTCCTTAGCCTGTAGATTTGGATGCACAGAGTTCCCTGTGTTCGCAAGAGACAAGGGAATCGCGTCTGTGCGCACAGAAGCAATAGCGGACCGTTTCCCTCGGAGTGAACGCGAAAGAGCCGTCTATATACTCGCAGACACGCGAACGTGCCTCAATGCGGTCACAGAGGCAGCAGCTTTTGCACAGATGCTCCTGGTGATTCTGGCACTTTCCAGGCACACTCCTGAAAGTCGCGCACACTGCTGTTCACTCGCTAAACGACCTCTTGGGAAACACGTCTCCGGTCGACGGACCGCTCAGATTGCTTCTCGTGTAACTGTGAACTGTGTCAGCGCAGGGAATCCGTCTCTGTTGAGCAGATGTGGATCCTGCCTCGCTTTTGCTTTGTTGCCTCTACCAAGATGATTTCCCGTTTCTCTCTTCACTGGAGCAGGCAGACACAGCCAACGCACATCAAGTGTCAAGAGACACGCTCTGCTGAGCTCAACGCTTGTGCAGATGCACATGTGCGACGAAGTCAACACACGTGCTTGTGGAGAGAAAGAAAGGGACTCCCAGGCGTGTGGAGCGACGGGGAGAAAGAGCGGGCGCTGAGGAACACAGTTTCAAACAGACTGTCTCCACACAAACAGGCACCTGTCTGCAGGTATCCTAGATCTTGATTCTTGAACTTGAGGAAACACGCGTCTGAGCAAAACTCCCTAACGCTTCCAGGAAAGACACAGGCTCTCCCACAAGCACACAAGTGTTTGCCCTCAGCTATAGATCAGGGACAAGCCTGTGAAGAGCAACCAAAGAGCTCGTCCGTCTTTCCCTCAATAGATGGGAGTAGGCGCGCTTGCGGATGTGTGCGTGTGTGTGGCCACGCGTTTGCTTAGGCATCAGTGTGTGAAAAGGTAGGTGCTTTTCTCTAGCTGCGTGTGCGTGCACGTGGTGCTGGGTGCACATCCCTGGGTGCTCGTGGAAAGGTTTCTGCATGGTTTTCGCTGAGGAATCGTGTGTGTGCACATGGACAAAGAGAAGGCGCAGCAACCAGGTTCCAGCGCCGAAGAAGGCAAAAGGCGAGGTTTCCGGCGCTATCTCCTTCTCTCCCCAGAGCTAGTCGCGCAAAGCAAGCCGCTAAGCCGGCGACCGGCAAGAGAGCTACAACGAAGCATGCCGAACGGAGAAAATAGCAGCAGCTCATCTGTTCACACCTTGTTTCTGCCATGTGCTTGAACGCCAAGACGTTCGCGCTTCTGTGAGATGAAAGACGTCCTTCTGCATATGTGGTTGCTCACACCGGTGCACTTGTTAGTGTATCCATTCAGTCCTGGGCTGCGGGGCATTCAGAAGTGGCTCTGTGGAGACGTCTGCATAGAGGCAGCTGTCAGAACACGCACACTCGATTGTTCACCAAAACATATGCAGACGCGTCCTTAGCCTGTAGATTTGGATGCACAGAGTTCCCTGTGTTCGCAAGAGACAAGGGAATCGCGTCTGTGCGCACAGAAGCAATAGCGGACCGTTTCCCTCGGAGTGAACGCGAAAGAGCCGTCTATATACTCGCAGACACGCGAACGTGCCTCAATGCGGTCACAGAGGCAGCAGCTTTTGCACAGATGCTCCTGGTGATTCTGGCACTTTCCAGGCACACTCCTGAAAGTCGCGCACACTGCTGTTCACTCGCTAAACGACCTCTTGGGAAACACGTCTCCGGTCGACGGACCGCTCAGATTGCTTCTCGTGTAACTGTGAACTGTGTCAGCGCAGGGAATCCGTCTCTGTTGAGCAGATGTCAATCCTGCCTCGCTTTTGCTTTGTTGCCTCTACCAAGATGATTTCCCGTTTCTCTCTTCACTGGAGCAGGCAGACACAGCCAACGCACATCAAGTGTCAAGAGACACGCTCTGCTGAGCTCAACGCTTGTGCAGATGCACATGTGCGACGAAGTCAACACACGTGCTTGTGGAGAGAAAGAAAGGGACTCCCAGGCGTGTGGAGCGACGGGGAGAAAGAGCGGGCGCTGAGGAACACAGTTTCAAACAGACTGTCTCCACACAAACAGGCACCTGTCTGCAGGTATCCTAGATCTTGATTCTTGAACTTGAGGAAACACGCGTCTGAGCAAAACTCCCAAACGCTTCCAGGAAAGACACAGGCTCTCCCACAAGCACACAAGTGTTTGCCCTCAGCTATAGATCAGGGACAAGCCTGTGAAGAGCAACCAAAGAGCTCGTCCGTCTTTCCCTCAATAGATGGGAGTAGGCGCGCTTGCGGATGTGTGCGTGTGTGTGGCCACGCGTTTGCTTAGGCATCAGTGTGTGAAAAGGTAGGTGCTTTTCTCTAGCTGCGTGTGCGTGCACGTGGTGCTGGGTGCACATCCCTGGGTGCTCGTGGAAAGGTTTCTGCATGGTTTTCGCTGAGGAATCGTGTGTGTGCACATGGACAAAGAGAAGGCGCAGCAACCAGGTTCCAGCGCCGAAGAAGGCAAAAGGCGAGGTTTCCGGCGCTATCTCCTTCTCTCCCCAGAGCTAGTCGCGCAAAGCAAGCCGCTAAGCCGGCGACCGGCAAGAGAGCTACAACGAAGCATGCCGAACGGAGAAAATAGCAGCAGCTCATCTGTTCACACCTTGTTTCTGCCATGTGCTTGAACGCCAAGACGTTCGCGCTTCTGTGAGATGAAAGACGTCCTTCTGCATATGTGGTTGCTCACACCGGTGCACTTGTTAGTGTATCCATTCAGTCCTGGGCTGCGGGGCATTCAGAAGTGGCTCTGTGGAGACGTCTGCATAGAGGCAGCTGTCAGAACACGCACACTCGATTGTTCACCAAAACATATGCAGACGCGTCCTTAGCCTGTAGATTTGGATGCACAGAGTTCCCTGTGTTCGCAAGAGACAAGGGAATCGCGTCTGTGCGCACAGAAGCAATAGCGGACCGTTTCCCTCGGAGTGAACGCGAAAGAGCCGTCTATATACTCGCAGACACGCGAACGTGCCTCAATGCGGTCACAGAGGCAGCAGCTTTTGCACAGATGCTCCTGGTGATTCTGGCACTTTCCAGGCACACTCCTGAAAGTCGCGCACACTGCTGTTCACTCGCTAAACGACCTCTTGGGAAACACGTCTCCGGTCGACGGACCGCTCAGATTGCTTCTCGTGTAACTGTGAACTGTGTCAGCGCAGGGAATCCGTCTCTGTTGAGCAGATGTCAATCCTGCCTCGCTTTTGCTTTGTTGCCTCTACCAAGATGATTTCCCGTTTCTCTCTTCACTGGAGCAGGCAGACACAGCCAACGCACATCAAGTGTCAAGAGACACGCTCTGCTGAGCTCAACGCTTGTGCAGATGCACATGTGCGACGAAGTCAACACACGTGCTTGTGGAGAGAAAGAAAGGGACTCCCAGGCGTGTGGAGCGACGGGGAGAAAGAGCGGGCGCTGAGGAGCACAGTTTCAAACAGACTGTCTCCACACAAACAGGCACCTGTCTGCAGGTATCCTAGATCTTGATTCTTGAACTTGAGGAAACACGCGTCTGAGCAAAACTCCCAAACGCTTCCAGGAAAGACACAGGCTCTCCCACAAGCACACAAGTGTTTGCCCTCAGCTATAGATCAGGGACAAGCCTGTGAAGAGCAACCAAAGAGCTCGTCCGTCTTTCTCTCAGTAGATGGGAGTAGGCGCGCTTGCGGATGTGTGCGTGTGTGTGGCCACGCGTTTGCTTAGGCATCAGTGTGTGAAAAGGTAGGTGCTTTTCTCTAGCTGCGTGTGCGTGCACGTGGTGCTGGGTGCACATCCCTGGGTGCTCGTGGAAAGGTTTCTGCATGGTTTTCGCTGAGGAATCGTGTGTGTGCACATGGACAAAGAGAAGGCGCAGCAACCAGGTTCCAGCGCCGAAGAAGGCAAAAGGCGAGGTTTCCGGCGCTATCTCCTTCTCTCCCCAGAGCTAGTCGCGCAAAGCAAGCCGCTAAGCCGGCGACCGGCAAGAGAGCTACAACGAAGCATGCCGAACGGAGAAAATAGCAGCAGCTCATCTGTTCACACCTTGTTTCTGCCATGTGCTTGAACGCCAAGACGTTCGCGCTTCTGTGAGATGAAAGACGTCCTTCTGCATATGTGGTTGCTCACACCGGTGCACTTGTTAGTGTATCCATTCAGTCCTGGGCTGCGGGGCATTCAGAAGTGGCTCTGTGGAGACGTCTGCATAGAGGCAGCTGTCAGAACACGCACACTCGATTGTTCACCAAAACATATGCAGACGCGTCCTTAGCCTGTAGATTTGGATGCACAGAGTTCCCTGTGTTCGCAAGAGACAAGGGAATCGCGTCTGTGCGCACAGAAGCAATAGCGGACCGTTTCCCTCGGAGTGAACGCGAAAGAGCCGTCTATATACTCGCAGACACGCGAACGTGCCTCAATGCGGTCACAGAGGCAGCAGCTTTTGCACAGATGCTCCTGGTGATTCTGGCACTTTCCAGGCACACTCCTGAAAGTCGCGCACACTGCTGTTCACTCGCTAAACGACCTCTTGGGAAACACGTCTCCGGTCGACGGACCGCTCAGATTGCTTCTCGTGTAACTGTGAACTGTGTCAGCGCAGGGAATCCGTCTCTGTTGAGCAGATGTCAATCCTGCCTCGCCTTTGCTTTGTTGCCTCTACCAAGATGATTTCCCGTTTCTCTCTTCACTGGAGCAGGCAGACACAGCCAACGCACATCAAGTGTCAAGAGACACGCTCTGCTGAGCTCAACGCTTGTGCAGATGCACATGTGCGACGAAGTCAACACACGTGCTTGTGGAGAGAAAGAAAGGGACTCCCAGGCGTGTGGAGCGACGGGGAGAAAGAGCGGGCGCTGAGGAACACAGTTTCAAACAGACTGTCTCCACACAAACAGGCACCTGTCTGCAGGTATCCTAGATCTTGATTCTTGAACTTGAGGAAACACGCGTCTGAGCAAAACTCCCAAACGCTTCCAGGAAAGACACAGGCTCTCCCACAAGCACACAAGTGTTTGCCCTCAGCTATAGATCAGGGACAAGCCTGTGAAGAGCAACCAAAGAGCTCGTCCGTCTTTCCCTCAATAGATGGGAGTAGGCGCGCTTGCGGATGTGTGCGTGTGTGTGGCCACGCGTTTGCTTAGGCATCAGTGTGTGAAAAGGTAGGTGCTTTTCTCTAGCTGCGTGTGCGTGCACGTGGTGCTGGGTGCACATCCCTGGGTGCTCGTGGAAAGGTTTCTGCATGGTTTTCGCTGAGGAATCGTGTGTGTGCACATGGACAAAGAGAAGGCGCAGCAACCAGGTTCCAGCGCCGAAGAAGGCAAAAGGCGAGGTTTCCGGCGCTATCTCCTTCTCTCCCCAGAGCTAGTCGCGCAAAGCAAGCCGCTAAGCCGGCGACCGGCAAGAGAGCTACAACGAAGCATGCCGAACGGAGAAAATAGCAGCAGCTCATCTGTTCACACCTTGTTTCTGCCATGTGCTTGAACGCCAAGACGTTCGCGCTTCTGTGGGATGAAAGACGTCCTTCTGCATATGTGGTTGCTCACACCGGTGCACTTGTTAGTGTATCCATTCAGTCCTGGGCTGCGGGGCATTCAGAAGTGGCTCTGTGGAGACGTCTGCATAGAGGCAGCTGTCAGAACACGCACACTCGATTGTTCACCAAAACATATGCAGACGCGTCCTTAGCCTGTAGATTTGGATGCACAGAGTTCCCTGTGTTCGCAAGAGACAAGGGAATCGCGTCTGTGCGCACAGAAGCAATAGCGGACCGTTTCCCTCGGAGTGAACGCGAAAGAGCCGTCTATATACTCGCAGACACGCGAACGTGCCTCAATGCGGTCACAGAGGCAGCAGCTTTTGCACAGATGCTCCTGGTGATTCTGGCACTTTCCAGGCACACTCCTGAAAGTCGCGCACACTGCTGTTCACTCGCTAAACGACCTCTTGGGAAACACGTCTCCGGTCGACGGACCGCTCAGATTGCTTCTCGTGTAACTGTGAACTGTGTCAGCGCAGGGAATCCGTCTCTGTTGAGCAGATGTCAATCCTGCCTCGCCTTTGCTTTGTTGCCTCTACCAAGATGATTTCCCGTTTCTCTCTTCACTGGAGCAGGCAGACACAGCCAACGCACATCAAGTGTCAAGAGACACGCTCTGCTGAGCTCAACGCTTGTGCAGATGCACATGTGCGACGAAGTCAACACACGTGCTTGTGGAGAGAAAGAAAGGGACTCCCAGGCGTGTGGAGCGACGGGGAGAAAGAGCGGGCGCTGAGGAACACAGTTTCAAACAGACTGTCTCCACACAAACAGGCACCTGTCTGCAGGTATCCTAGATCTTGATTCTTGAACTTGAGGAAACACGCGTCTGAGCAAAACTCCCAAACGCTTCCAGGAAAGACACAGGCTCTCCCACAAGCACACAAGTGTTTGCCCTCAGCTATAGATCAGGGACAAGCCTGTGAAGAGCAACCAAAGAGCTCGTCCGTCTTTCCCTCAGTAGATGGGAGTAGGCGCGCTTGCGGATGTGTGCGTGTGTGTGGCCACGCGTTTGCTTAGGCATCAGTGTGTGAAAAGGTAGGTGCTTTTCTCTAGCTGCGTGTGCGTGCACGTGGTGCTGGGTGCACATCCCTGGGTGCTCGTGGAAAGGTTTCTGCATGGTTTTCGCTGAGGAATCGTGTGTGTGCACATGGACAAAGAGAAGGCGCAGCAACCAGGTTCCAGCGCCGAAGAAGGCAAAAGGCGAGGTTTCCGGCGCTATCTCCTTCTCTCCCCAGAGCTAGTCGCGCAAAGCAAGCCGCTAAGCCGGCGACCGGCAAGAGAGCTACAACGAAGCATGCCGAACGGAGAAAATAGCAGCAGCTCATCTGTTCACACCTTGTTTCTGCCATGTGCTTGAACGCCAAGACGTTCGCGCTTCTGTGAGATGAAAGACGTCCTTCTGCATATGTGGTTGCTCACACCGGTGCACTTGTTAGTGTATCCATTCAGTCCTGGGCTGCGGGGCATTCAGAAGTGGCTCTGTGGAGACGTCTGCATAGAGGCAGCTGTCAGAACACGCACACTCGATTGTTCACCAAAACATATGCAGACGCGTCCTTAGCCTGTAGATTTGGATGCACAGAGTTCCCTGTGTTCGCAAGAGACAAGGGAATCGCGTCTGTGCGCACAGAAGCAATAGCGGACCGTTTCCCTCGGAGTGAACGCGAAAGAGCCGTCTATATACTCGCAGACACGCGAACGTGCCTCAATGCGGTCACAGAGGCAGCAGCTTTTGCACAGATGCTCCTGGTGATTCTGGCACTTTCCAGGCACACTCCTGAAAGTCGCGCACACTGCTGTTCACTCGCTAAACGACCTCTTGGGAAACACGTCTCCGGTCGACGGACCGCTCAGATTGCTTCTCGTGTAACTGTGAACTGTGTCAGCGCAGGGAATCCGTCTCTGTTGAGCAGATGTGGATCCTGCCTCGCTTTTGCTTTGTTGCCTCTACCAAGATGATTTCCCGTTTCTCTCTTCACTGGAGCAGGCAGACACAGCCAACGCACATCAAGTGTCAAGAGACACGCTCTGCTGAGCTCAACGCTTGTGCAGATGCACATGTGCGACGAAGTCAACACACGTGCTTGTGGAGAGAAAGAAAGGGACTCCCAGGCGTGTGGAGCGACGGGGAGAAAGAGCGGGCGCTGAGGAACACAGTTTCAAACAGACTGTCTCCACACAAACAGGCACCTGTCTGCAGGTATCCTAGATCTTGATTCTTGAACTTGAGGAAACACGCGTCTGAGCAAAACTCCCAAACGCTTCCAGGAAAGACACAGGCTCTCCCACAAGCACACAAGTGTTTGCCCTCAGCTATAGATCAGGGACAAGCCTGTGAAGAGCAACCAAAGAGCTCGTCCGTCTTTCCCTCAATAGATGGGAGTAGGCGCGCTTGCGGATGTGTGCGTGTGTGTGGCCACGCGTTTGCTTAGGCATCAGTGTGTGAAAAGGTAGGTGCTTTTCTCTAGCTGCGTGTGCGTGCACGTGGTGCTGGGTGCACATCCCTGGGTGCTCGTGGAAAGGTTTCTGCATGGTTTTCGCTGAGGAATCGTGTGTGTGCACATGGACAAAGAGAAGGCGCAGCAACCAGGTTCCAGCGCCGAAGAAGGCAAAAGGCGAGGTTTCCGGCGCTATCTCCTTCTCTCCCCAGAGCTAGTCGCGCAAAGCAAGCCGCTAAGCCGGCGACCGGCAAGAGAGCTACAACGAAGCATGCCGAACGGAGAAAATAGCAGCAGCTCATCTGTTCACACCTTGTTTCTGCCATGTGCTTGAACGCCAAGACGTTCGCGCTTCTGTGGGATGAAAGACGTCCTTCTGCATATGTGGTTGCTCACACCGGTGCACTTGTTAGTGTATCCATTCAGTCCTGGGCTGCGGGGCATTCAGAAGTGGCTCTGTGGAGACGTCTGCATAGAGGCAGCTGTCAGAACACGCACACTCGATTGTTCACCAAAACATATGCAGACGCGTCCTTAGCCTGTAGATTTGGATGCACAGAGTTCCCTGTGTTCGCAAGAGACAAGGGAATCGCGTCTGTGCGCACAGAAGCAATAGCGGACCGTTTCCCTCGGAGTGAACGCGAAAGAGCCGTCTATATACTCGCAGACACGCGAACGTGCCTCAATGCGGTCACAGAGGCAGCAGCTTTTGCACAGATGCTCCTGGTGATTCTGGCACTTTCCAGGCACACTCCTGAAAGTCGCGCACACTGCTGTTCACTCGCTAAACGACCTCTTGGGAAACACGTCTCCGGTCGACGGACCGCTCAGATTGCTTCTCGTGTAACTGTGAACTGTGTCAGCGCAGGGAATCCGTCTCTGTTGAGCAGATGTCAATCCTGCCTCGCTTTTGCTTTGTTGCCTCTACCAAGATGATTTCCCGTTTCTCTCTTCACTGGAGCAGGCAGACACAGCCAACGCACATCAAGTGTCAAGAGACACGCTCTGCTGAGCTCAACGCTTGTGCAGATGCACATGTGCGACGAAGTCAACACACGTGCTTGTGGAGAGAAAGAAAGGGACTCCCAGGCGTGTGGAGCGACGGGGAGAAAGAGCGGGCGCTGAGGAACACAGTTTCAAACAGACTGTCTCCACACAAACAGGCACCTGTCTGCAGGTATCCTAGATCTTGATTCTTGAACTTGAGGAAACACGCGTCTGAGCAAAACTCCCTAACGCTTCCAGGAAAGACACAGGCTCTCCCACAAGCACACAAGTGTTTGCCCTCAGCTATAGATCAGGGACAAGCCTGTGAAGAGCAACCAAAGAGCTCGTCCGTCTTTCCCTCAATAGATGGGAGTAGGCGCGCTTGCGGATGTGTGCGTGTGTGTGGCCACGCGTTTGCTTAGGCATCAGTGTGTGAAAAGGTAGGTGCTTTTCTCTAGCTGCGTGTGCGTGCACGTGGTGCTGGGTGCACATCCCTGGGTGCTCGTGGAAAGGTTTCTGCATGGTTTTCGCTGAGGAATCGTGTGTGTGCACATGGACAAAGAGAAGGCGCAGCAACCAGGTTCCAGCGCCGAAGAAGGCAAAAGGCGAGGTTTCCGGCGCTATCTCCTTCTCTCCCCAGAGCTAGTCGCGCAAAGCAAGCCGCTAAGCCGGCGACCGGCAAGAGAGCTACAACGAAGCATGCCGAACGGAGAAAATAGCAGCAGCTCATCTGTTCACACCTTGTTTCTGCCATGTGCTTGAACGCCAAGACGTTCGCGCTTCTGTGAGATGAAAGACGTCCTTCTGCATATGTGGTTGCTCACACCGGTGCACTTGTTAGTGTATCCATTCAGTCCTGGGCTGCGGGGCATTCAGAAGTGGCTCTGTGGAGACGTCTGCATAGAGGCAGCTGTCAGAACACGCACACTCGATTGTTCACCAAAACATATGCAGACGCGTCCTTAGCCTGTAGATTTGGATGCACAGAGTTCCCTGTGTTCGCAAGAGACAAGGGAATCGCGTCTGTGCGCACAGAAGCAATAGCGGACCGTTTCCCTCGGAGTGAACGCGAAAGAGCCGTCTATATACTCGCAGACACGCGAACGTGCCTCAATGCGGTCACAGAGGCAGCAGCTTTTGCACAGATGCTCCTGGTGATTCTGGCACTTTCCAGGCACACTCCTGAAAGTCGCGCACACTGCTGTTCACTCGCTAAACGACCTCTTGGGAAACACGTCTCCGGTCGACGGACCGCTCAGATTGCTTCTCGTGTAACTGTGAACTGTGTCAGCGCAGGGAATCCGTCTCTGTTGAGCAGATGTGGATCCTGCCTCGCTTTTGCTTTGTTGCCTCTACCAAGATGATTTCCCGTTTCTCTCTTCACTGGAGCAGGCAGACACAGCCAACGCACATCAAGTGTCAAGAGACACGCTCTGCTGAGCTCAACGCTTGTGCAGATGCACATGTGCGACGAAGTCAACACACGTGCTTGTGGAGAGAAAGAAAGGGACTCCCAGGCGTGTGGAGCGACGGGGAGAAAGAGCGGGCGCTGAGGAACACAGTTTCAAACAGACTGTCTCCACACAAACAGGCACCTGTCTGCAGGTATCCTAGATCTTGATTCTTGAACTTGAGGAAACACGCGTCTGAGCAAAACTCCCAAACGCTTCCAGGAAAGACACAGGCTCTCCCACAAGCACACAAGTGTTTGCCCTCAGCTATAGATCAGGGACAAGCCTGTGAAGAGCAACCAAAGAGCTCGTCCGTCTTTCCCTCAATAGATGGGAGTAGGCGCGCTTGCGGATGTGTGCGTGTGTGTGGCCACGCGTTTGCTTAGGCATCAGTGTGTGAAAAGGTAGGTGCTTTTCTCTAGCTGCGTGTGCGTGCACGTGGTGCTGGGTGCACATCCCTGGGTGCTCGTGGAAAGGTTTCTGCATGGTTTTCGCTGAGGAATCGTGTGTGTGCACATGGACAAAGAGAAGGCGCAGCAACCAGGTTCCAGCGCCGAAGAAGGCAAAAGGCGAGGTTTCCGGCGCTATCTCCTCTCCCCAGAGCTAGTCGCGCAAAGCAAGCCGCTAAGCCGGCGACCGGCAAGAGAGCTACAACGAAGCATGCCGAACGGAGAAAATAGCAGCAGCTCATCTGTTCACACCTTGTTTCTGCCATGTGCTTGAACGCCAAGACGTTCGCGCTTCTGTGAGATGAAAGACGTCCTTCTGCATATGTGGTTGCTCACACCGGTGCACTTGTTAGTGTATCCATTCAGTCCTGGGCTGCGGGGCATTCAGAAGTGGCTCTGTGGAGACGTCTGCATAGAGGCAGCTGTCAGAACACGCACACTCGATTGTTCACCAAAACATATGCAGACGCGTCCTTAGCCTGTAGATTTGGATGCACAGAGTTCCCTGTGTTCGCAAGAGACAAGGGAATCGCGTCTGTGCGCACAGAAGCAATAGCGGACCGTTTCCCTCGGAGTGAACGCGAAAGAGCCGTCTATATACTCGCAGACACGCGAACGTGCCTCAATGCGGTCACAGAGGCAGCAGCTTTTGCACAGATGCTCCTGGTGATTCTGGCACTTTCCAGGCACACTCCTGAAAGTCGCGCACACTGCTGTTCACTCGCTAAACGACCTCTTGGGAAACACGTCTCCGGTCGACGGACCGCTCAGATTGCTTCTCGTGTAACTGTGAACTGTGTCAGCGCAGGGAATCCGTCTCTGTTGAGCAGATGTCAATCCTGCCTCGCTTTTGCTTTGTTGCCTCTACCAAGATGATTTCCCGTTTCTCTCTTCACTGGAGCAGGCAGACACAGCCAACGCACATCAAGTGTCAAGAGACACGCTCTGCTGAGCTCAACGCTTGTGCAGATGCACATGTGCGACGAAGTCAACACACGTGCTTGTGGAGAGAAAGAAAGGGACTCCCAGGCGTGTGGAGCGACGGGGAGAAAGAGCGGGCGCTGAGGAGCACAGTTTCAAACAGACTGTCTCCACACAAACAGGCACCTGTCTGCAGGTATCCTAGATCTTGATTCTTGAACTTGAGGAAACACGCGTCTGAGCAAAACTCCCAAACGCTTCCAGGAAAGACACAGGCTCTCCCACAAGCACACAAGTGTTTGCCCTCAGCTATAGATCAGGGACAAGCCTGTGAAGAGCAACCAAAGAGCTCGTCCGTCTTTCTCTCAGTAGATGGGAGTAGGCGCGCTTGCGGATGTGTGCGTGTGTGTGGCCACGCGTTTGCTTAGGCATCAGTGTGTGAAAAGGTAGGTGCTTTTCTCTAGCTGCGTGTGCGTGCACGTGATGCTGGGTGCACATCCCTGGGTGCTCGTGGAAAGGTTTCTGCATGGTTTTCGCTGAGGAATCGTGTGTGTGCACATGGACAAAGAGAAGGCGCAGCAACCAGGTTCCAGCGCCGAAGAAGGCAAAAGGCGAGGTTTCCGGCGCTATCTCCTTCTCTCCCCAGAGCTAGTCGCGCAAAGCAAGCCGCTAAGCCGGCGACCGGCAAGAGAGCTACAACGAAGCATGCCGAACGGAGAAAATAGCAGCAGCTCATCTGTTCACACCTTGTTTCTGCCATGTGCTTGAACGCCAAGACGTTCGCGCTTCTGTGAGATGAAAGACGTCCTTCTGCATATGTGGTTGCTCACACCGGTGCACTTGTTAGTGTATCCATTCAGTCCTGGGCTGCGGGGCATTCAGAAGTGGCTCTGTGGAGACGTCTGCATAGAGGCAGCTGTCAGAACACGCACACTCGATTGTTCACCAAAACATATGCAGACGCGTCCTTAGCCTGTAGATTTGGATGCACAGAGTTCCCTGTGTTCGCAAGAGACAAGGGAATCGCGTCTGTGCGCACAGAAGCAATAGCGGACCGTTTCCCTCGGAGTGAACGCGAAAGAGCCGTCTATATACTCGCAGACACGCGAACGTGCCTCAATGCGGTCACAGAGGCAGCAGCTTTTGCACAGATGCTCCTGGTGATTCTGGCACTTTCCAGGCACACTCCTGAAAGTCGCGCACACTGCTGTTCACTCGCTAAACGACCTCTTGGGAAACACGTCTCCGGTCGACGGACCGCTCAGATTGCTTCTCGTGTAACTGTGAACTGTGTCAGCGCAGGGAATCCGTCTCTGTTGAGCAGATGTCAATCCTGCCTCGCCTTTGCTTTGTTGCCTCTACCAAGATGATTTCCCGTTTCTCTCTTCACTGGAGCAGGCAGACACAGCCAACGCACATCAAGTGTCAAGAGACACGCTCTGCTGAGCTCAACGCTTGTGCAGATGCACATGTGCGACGAAGTCAACACACGTGCTTGTGGAGAGAAAGAAAGGGACTCCCAGGCGTGTGGAGCGACGGGGAGAAAGAGCGGGCGCTGAGGAACACAGTTTCAAACAGACTGTCTCCACACAAACAGGCACCTGTCTGCAGGTATCCTAGATCTTGATTCTTGAACTTGAGGAAACACGCGTCTGAGCAAAACTCCCAAACGCTTCCAGGAAAGACACAGGCTCTCCCACAAGCACACAAGTGTTTGCCCTCAGCTATAGATCAGGGACAAGCCTGTGAAGAGCAACCAAAGAGCTCGTCCGTCTTTCCCTCAATAGATGGGAGTAGGCGCGCTTGCGGATGTGTGCGTGTGTGTGGCCACGCGTTTGCTTAGGCATCAGTGTGTGAAAAGGTAGGTGCTTTTCTCTAGCTGCGTGTGCGTGCACGTGGTGCTGGGTGCACATCCCTGGGTGCTCGTGGAAAGGTTTCTGCATGGTTTCCGCTGAGGAATCGTGTGTGTGCACAAGGACAAAGAGAAGGCGCAGCAACCAGGTTCCAGCGCCGAAGAAGGCAAAAGGCGAGGTTTCCGGCGCTATCTCCTTCTCTCCCCAGAGCTAGTCGCGCAAAGCAAGCCGCTAAGCCGGCGACCGGCAAGAGAGCTACAACGAAGCATGCCGAACGGAGAAAATAGCAGCAGCTCATCTGTTCACACCTTGTTTCTGCCATGTGCTTGAACGCCAAGACGTTCGCGCTTCTGTGGGATGAAAGACGTCCTTCTGCATATGTGGTTGCTCACACCGGTGCACTTGTTAGTGTATCCATTCAGTCCTGGGCTGCGGGGCATTCAGAAGTGGCTCTGTGGAGACGTCTGCATAGAGGCAGCTGTCAGAACACGCACACTCGATTGTTCACCAAAACATATGCAGACGCGTCCTTAGCCTGTAGATTTGGATGCACAGAGTTCCCTGTGTTCGCAAGAGACAAGGGAATCGCGTCTGTGCGCACAGAAGCAATAGCGGACCGTTTCCCTCGGAGTGAACGCGAAAGAGCCGTCTATATACTCGCAGACACGCGAACGTGCCTCAATGCGGTCACAGAGGCAGCAGCTTTTGCACAGATGCTCCTGGTGATTCTGGCACTTTCCAGGCACACTCCTGAAAGTCGCGCACACTGCTGTTCACTCGCTAAACGACCTCTTGGGAAACACGTCTCCGGTCGACGGACCGCTCAGATTGCTTCTCGTGTAACTGTGAACTGTGTCAGCGCAGGGAATCCGTCTCTGTTGAGCAGATGTCAATCCTGCCTCGCTTTTGCTTTGTTGCCTCTACCAAGATGATTTCCCGTTTCTCTCTTCACTGGAGCAGGCAGACACAGCCAACGCACATCAAGTGTCAAGAGACACGCTCTGCTGAGCTCAACGCTTGTGCAGATGCACATGTGCGACGAAGTCAACACACGTGCTTGTGGAGAGAAAGAAAGGGACTCCCAGGCGTGTGGAGCGACGGGGAGAAAGAGCGGGCGCTGAGGAACACAGTTTCAAACAGACTGTCTCCACACAAACAGGCACCTGTCTGCAGGTATCCTAGATCTTGATTCTTGAACTTGAGGAAACACGCGTCTGAGCAAAACTCCCAAACGCTTCCAGGAAAGACACAGGCTCTCCCACAAGCACACAAGTGTTTGCCCTCAGCTATAGATCAGGGACAAGCCTGTGAAGAGCAACCAAAGAGCTCGTCCGTCTTTCCCTCAATAGATGGGAGTAGGCGCGCTTGCGGATGTGTGCGTGTGTGTGGCCACGCGTTTGCTTAGGCATCAGTGTGTGAAAAGGTAGGTGCTTTTCTCTAGCTGCGTGTGCGTGCACGTGGTGCTGGGTGCACATCCCTGGGTGCTCGTGGAAAGGTTTCTGCATGGTTTTCGCTGAGGAATCGTGTGTGTGCACATGGACAAAGAGAAGGCGCAGCAACCAGGTTCCAGCGCCGAAGAAGGCAAAAGGCGAGGTTTCCGGCGCTATCTCCTTCTCTCCCCAGAGCTAGTCGCGCAAAGCAAGCCGCTAAGCCGGCGACCGGCAAGAGAGCTACAACGAAGCATGCCGAACGGAGAAAATAGCAGCAGCTCATCTGTTCACACCTTGTTTCTGCCATGTGCTTGAACGCCAAGACGTTCGCGCTTCTGTGAGATGAAAGACGTCCTTCTGCATATGTGGTTGCTCACACCGGTGCACTTGTTAGTGTATCCATTCAGTCCTGGGCTGCGGGGCATTCAGAAGTGGCTCTGTGGAGACGTCTGCATAGAGGCAGCTGTCAGAACACGCACACTCGATTGTTCACCAAAACATATGCAGACGCGTCCTTAGCCTGTAGATTTGGATGCACAGAGTTCCCTGTGTTCGCAAGAGACAAGGGAATCGCGTCTGTGCGCACAGAAGCAATAGCGGACCGTTTCCCTCGGAGTGAACGCGAAAGAGCCGTCTATATACTCGCAGACACGCGAACGTGCCTCAATGCGGTCACAGAGGCAGCAGCTTTTGCACAGATGCTCCTGGTGATTCTGGCACTTTCCAGGCACACTCCTGAAAGTCGCGCACACTGCTGTTCACTCGCTAAACGACCTCTTGGGAAACACGTCTCCGGTCGACGGACCGCTCAGATTGCTTCTCGTGTAACTGTGAACTGTGTCAGCGCAGGGAATCCGTCTCTGTTGAGCAGATGTCAATCCTGCCTCGCTTTTGCTTTGTTGCCTCTACCAAGATGATTTCCCGTTTCTCTCTTCACTGGAGCAGGCAGACACAGCCAACGCACATCAAGTGTCAAGAGACACGCTCTGCTGAGCTCAACGCTTGTGCAGATGCACATGTGCGACGAAGTCAACACACGTGCTTGTGGAGAGAAAGAAAGGGACTCCCAGGCGTGTGGAGCGACGGGGAGAAAGAGCGGGCGCTGAGGAACACAGTTTCAAACAGACTGTCTCCACACAAACAGGCACCTGTCTGCAGGTATCCTAGATCTTGATTCTTGAACTTGAGGAAACACGCGTCTGAGCAAAACTCCCAAACGCTTGCAGGAAAGACACAGGCTCTCCCACAAGCACACAAGTGTTTGCCCTCAGCTATAGATCAGGGACAAGCCTGTGAAGAGCAACCAAAGAGCTCGTCCGTCTTTCCCTCAATAGATGGGAGTAGGCGCGCTTGCGGATGTGTGCGTGTGTGTGGCCACGCGTTTGCTTAGGCATCAGTGTGTGAAAAGGTAGGTGCTTTTCTCTAGCTGCGTGTGCGTGCACGTGGTGCTGGGTGCACATCCCTGGGTGCTCGTGGAAAGGTTTCTGCATGGTTTTCGCTGAGGAATCGTGTGTGTGCACATGGACAAAGAGAAGGCGCAGCAACCAGGTTCCAGCGCCGAAGAAGGCAAAAGGCGAGGTTTCCGGCGCTATCTCCTTCTCTCCCCAGAGCTAGTCGCGCAAAGCAAGCCGCTAAGCCGGCGACCGGCAAGAGAGCTACAACGAAGCATGCCGAACGGAGAAAATAGCAGCAGCTCATCTGTTCACACCTTGTTTCTGCCATGTGCTTGAACGCCAAGACGTTCGCGCTTCTGTGAGATGAAAGACGTCCTTCTGCATATGTGGTTGCTCACACCGGTGCACTTGTTAGTGTATCCATTCAGTCCTGGGCTGCGGGGCATTCAGAAGTGGCTCTGTGGAGACGTCTGCATAGAGGCAGCTGTCAGAACACGCACACTCGATTGTTCACCAAAACATATGCAGACGCGTCCTTAGCCTGTAGATTTGGATGCACAGAGTTCCCTGTGTTCGCAAGAGACAAGGGAATCGCGTCTGTGCGCACAGAAGCAATAGCGGACCGTTTCCCTCGGAGTGAACGCGAAAGAGCCGTCTATATACTCGCAGACACGCGAACGTGCCTCAATGCGGTCACAGAGGCAGCAGCTTTTGCACAGATGCTCCTGGTGATTCTGGCACTTTCCAGGCACACTCCTGAAAGTCGCGCACACTGCTGTTCACTCGCTAAACGACCTCTTGGGAAACACGTCTCCGGTCGACGGACCGCTCAGATTGCTTCTCGTGTAACTGTGAACTGTGTCAGCGCAGGGAATCCGTCTCTGTTGAGCAGATGTGGATCCTGCCTCGCTTTTGCTTTGTTGCCTCTACCAAGATGATTTCCCGTTTCTCTCTTCACTGGAGCAGGCAGACACAGCCAACGCACATCAAGTGTCAAGAGACACGCTCTGCTGAGCTCAACGCTTGTGCAGATGCACATGTGCGACGAAGTCAACACACGTGCTTGTGGAGAGAAAGAAAGGGACTCCCAGGCGTGTGGAGCGACGGGGAGAAAGAGCGGGCGCTGAGGAACACAGTTTCAAACAGACTGTCTCCACACAAACAGGCACCTGTCTGCAGGTATCCTAGATCTTGATTCTTGAACTTGAGGAAACACGCGTCTGAGCAAAACTCCCAAACGCTTCCAGGAAAGACACAGGCTCTCCCACAAGCACACAAGTGTTTGCCCTCAGCTATAGATCAGGGACAAGCCTGTGAAGAGCAACCAAAGAGCTCGTCCGTCTTTCCCTCAATAGATGGGAGTAGGCGCGCTTGCGGATGTGTGCGTGTGTGTGGCCACGCGTTTGCTTAGGCATCAGTGTGTGAAAAGGTAGGTGCTTTTCTCTAGCTGCGTGTGCGTGCACGTGGTGCTGGGTGCACATCCCTGGGTGCTCGTGGAAAGGTTTCTGCATGGTTTTCGCTGAGGAATCGTGTGTGTGCACATGGACAAAGAGAAGGCGCAGCAACCAGGTTCCAGCGCCGAAGAAGGCAAAAGGCGAGGTTTCCGGCGCTATCTCCTTCTCTCCCCAGAGCTAGTCGCGCAAAGCAAGCCGCTAAGCCGGCGACCGGCAAGAGAGCTACAACGAAGCATGCCGAACGGAGAAAATAGCAGCAGCTCATCTGTTCACACCTTGTTTCTGCCATGTGCTTGAACGCCAAGACGTTCGCGCTTCTGTGAGATGAAAGACGTCCTTCTGCATATGTGGTTGCTCACACCGGTGCACTTGTTAGTGTATCCATTCAGTCCTGGGCTGCGGGGCATTCAGAAGTGGCTCTGTGGAGACGTCTGCATAGAGGCAGCTGTCAGAACACGCACACTCGATTGTTCACCAAAACATATGCAGACGCGTCCTTAGCCTGTAGATTTGGATGCACAGAGTTCCCTGTGTTCGCAAGAGACAAGGGAATCGCGTCTGTGCGCACAGAAGCAATAGCGGACCGTTTCCCTCGGAGTGAACGCGAAAGAGCCGTCTATATACTCGCAGACACGCGAACGTGCCTCAATGCGGTCACAGAGGCAGCAGCTTTTGCACAGATGCTCCTGGTGATTCTGGCACTTTCCAGGCACACTCCTGAAAGTCGCGCACACTGCTGTTCACTCGCTAAACGACCTCTTGGGAAACACGTCTCCGGTCGACGGACCGCTCAGATTGCTTCTCGTGTAACTGTGAACTGTGTCAGCGCAGGGAATCCGTCTCTGTTGAGCAGATGTCAATCCTGCCTCGCTTTTGCTTTGTTGCCTCTACCAAGATGATTTCCCGTTTCTCTCTTCACTGGAGCAGGCAGACACAGCCAACGCACATCAAGTGTCAAGAGACACGCTCTGCTGAGCTCAACGCTTGTGCAGATGCACATGTGCGACGAAGTCAACACACGTGCTTGTGGAGAGAAAGAAAGGGACTCCCAGGCGTGTGGAGCGACGGGGAGAAAGAGCGGGCGCTGAGGAACACAGTTTCAAACAGACTGTCTCCACACAAACAGGCACCTGTCTGCAGGTATCCTAGATCTTGATTCTTGAACTTGAGGAAACACGCGTCTGAGCAAAACTCCCAAACGCTTGCAGGAAAGACACAGGCTCTCCCACAAGCACACAAGTGTTTGCCCTCAGCTATAGATCAGGGACAAGCCTGTGAAGAGCAACCAAAGAGCTCGTCCGTCTTTCCCTCAATAGATGGGAGTAGGCGCGCTTGCGGATGTGTGCGTGTGTGTGGCCACGCGTTTGCTTAGGCATCAGTGTGTGAAAAGGTAGGTGCTTTTCTCTAGCTGCGTGTGCGTGCACGTGGTGCTGGGTGCACATCCCTGGGTGCTCGTGGAAAGGTTTCTGCATGGTTTTCGCTGAGGAATCGTGTGTGTGCACATGGACAAAGAGAAGGCGCAGCAACCAGGTTCCAGCGCCGAAGAAGGCAAAAGGCGAGGTTTCCGGCGCTATCTCCTTCTCTCCCCAGAGCTAGTCGCGCAAAGCAAGCCGCTAAGCCGGCGACCGGCAAGAGAGCTACAACGAAGCATGCCGAACGGAGAAAATAGCAGCAGCTCATCTGTTCACACCTTGTTTCTGCCATGTGCTTGAACGCCAAGACGTTCGCGCTTCTGTGAGATGAAAGACGTCCTTCTGCATATGTGGTTGCTCACACCGGTGCACTTGTTAGTGTATCCATTCAGTCCTGGGCTGCGGGGCATTCAGAAGTGGCTCTGTGGAGACGTCTGCATAGAGGCAGCTGTCAGAACACGCACACTCGATTGTTCACCAAAACATATGCAGACGCGTCCTTAGCCTGTAGATTTGGATGCACAGAGTTCCCTGTGTTCGCAAGAGACAAGGGAATCGCGTCTGTGCGCACAGAAGCAATAGCGGACCGTTTCCCTCGGAGTGAACGCGAAAGAGCCGTCTATATACTCGCAGACACGCGAACGTGCCTCAATGCGGTCACAGAGGCAGCAGCTTTTGCACAGATGCTCCTGGTGATTCTGGCACTTTCCAGGCACACTCCTGAAAGTCGCGCACACTGCTGTTCACTCGCTAAACGACCTCTTGGGAAACACGTCTCCGGTCGACGGACCGCTCAGATTGCTTCTCGTGTAACTGTGAACTGTGTCAGCGCAGGGAATCCGTCTCTGTTGAGCAGATGTCAATCCTGCCTCGCTTTTGCTTTGTTGCCTCTACCAAGATGATTTCCCGTTTCTCTCTTCACTGGAGCAGGCAGACACAGCCAACGCACATCAAGTGTCAAGAGACACGCTCTGCTGAGCTCAACGCTTGTGCAGATGCACATGTGCGACGAAGTCAACACACGTGCTTGTGGAGAGAAAGAAAGGGACTCCCAGGCGTGTGGAGCGACGGGGAGAAAGAGCGGGCGCTGAGGAACACAGTTTCAAACAGACTGTCTCCACACAAACAGGCACCTGTCTGCAGGTATCCTAGATCTTGATTCTTGAACTTGAGGAAACACGCGTCTGAGCAAAACTCCCAAACGCTTCCAGGAAAGACACAGGCTCTCCCACAAGCACACAAGTGTTTGCCCTCAGCTATAGATCAGGGACAAGCCTGTGAAGAGCAACCAAAGAGCTCGTCCGTCTTTCCCTCAATAGATGGGAGTAGGCGCGCTTGCGGATGTGTGCGTGTGTGTGGCCACGCGTTTGCTTAGGCATCAGTGTGTGAAAAGGTAGGTGCTTTTCTCTAGCTGCGTGTGCGTGCACGTGGTGCTGGGTGCACATCCCTGGGTGCTCGTGGAAAGGTTTCTGCATGGTTTTCGCTGAGGAATCGTGTGTGTGCACATGGACAAAGAGAAGGCGCAGCAACCAGGTTCCAGCGCCGAAGAAGGCAAAAGGCGAGGTTTCCGGCGCTATCTCCTTCTCTCCCCAGAGCTAGTCGCGCAAAGCAAGCCGCTAAGCCGGCGACCGGCAAGAGAGCTACAACGAAGCATGCCGAACGGAGAAAATAGCAGCAGCTCATCTGTTCACACCTTGTTTCTGCCATGTGCTTGAACGCCAAGACGTTCGCGCTTCTGTGAGATGAAAGACGTCCTTCTGCATATGTGGTTGCTCACACCGGTGCACTTGTTAGTGTATCCATTCAGTCCTGGGCTGCGGGGCATTCAGAAGTGGCTCTGTGGAGACGTCTGCATAGAGGCAGCTGTCAGAACACGCACACTCGATTGTTCACCAAAACATATGCAGACGCGTCCTTAGCCTGTAGATTTGGATGCACAGAGTTCCCTGTGTTCGCAAGAGACAAGGGAATCGCGTCTGTGCGCACAGAAGCAATAGCGGACCGTTTCCCTCGGAGTGAACGCGAAAGAGCCGTCTATATACTCGCAGACACGCGAACGTGCCTCAATGCGGTCACAGAGGCAGCAGCTTTTGCACAGATGCTCCTGGTGATTCTGGCACTTTCCAGGCACACTCCTGAAAGTCGCGCACACTGCTGTTCACTCGCTAAACGACCTCTTGGGAAACACGTCTCCGGTCGACGGACCGCTCAGATTGCTTCTCGTGTAACTGTGAACTGTGTCAGCGCAGGGAATCCGTCTCTGTTGAGCAGATGTCAATCCTGCCTCGCTTTTGCTTTGTTGCCTCTACCAAGATGATTTCCCGTTTCTCTCTTCACTGGAGCAGGCAGACACAGCCAACGCACATCAAGTGTCAAGAGACACGCTCTGCTGAGCTCAACGCTTGTGCAGATGCACATGTGCGACGAAGTCAACACACGTGCTTGTGGAGAGAAAGAAAGGGACTCCCAGGCGTGTGGAGCGACGGGGAGAAAGAGCGGGCGCTGAGGAACACAGTTTCAAACAGACTGTCTCCACACAAACAGGCACCTGTCTGCAGGTATCCTAGATCTTGATTCTTGAACTTGAGGAAACACGCGTCTGAGCAAAACTCCCAAACGCTTCCAGGAAAGACACAGGCTCTCCCACAAGCACACAAGTGTTTGCCCTCAGCTATAGATCAGGGACAAGCCTGTGAAGAGCAACCAAAGAGCTCGTCCGTCTTTCCCTCAATAGATGGGAGTAGGCGCGCTTGCGGATGTGTGCGTGTGTGTGGCCACGCGTTTGCTTAGGCATCAGTGTGTGAAAAGGTAGGTGCTTTTCTCTAGCTGCGTGTGCGTGCACGTGGTGCTGGGTGCACATCCCTGGGTGCTCGTGGAAAGGTTTCTGCATGGTTTTCGCTGAGGAATCGTGTGTGTGCACATGGACAAAGAGAAGGCGCAGCAACCAGGTTCCAGCGCCGAAGAAGGCAAAAGGCGAGGTTTCCGGCGCTATCTCCTTCTCTCCCCAGAGCTAGTCGCGCAAAGCAAGCCGCTAAGCCGGCGACCGGCAAGAGAGCTACAACGAAGCATGCCGAACGGAGAAAATAGCAGCAGCTCATCTGTTCACACCTTGTTTCTGCCATGTGCTTGAACGCCAAGACGTTCGCGCTTCTGTGAGATGAAAGACGTCCTTCTGCATATGTGGTTGCTCACACCGGTGCACTTGTTAGTGTATCCATTCAGTCCTGGGCTGCGGGGCATTCAGAAGTGGCTCTGTGGAGACGTCTGCATAGAGGCAGCTGTCAGAACACGCACACTCGATTGTTCACCAAAACATATGCAGACGCGTCCTTAGCCTGTAGATTTGGATGCACAGAGTTCCCTGTGTTCGCAAGAGACAAGGGAATCGCGTCTGTGCGCACAGAAGCAATAGCGGACCGTTTCCCTCGGAGTGAACGCGAAAGAGCCGTCTATATACTCGCAGACACGCGAACGTGCCTCAATGCGGTCACAGAGGCAGCAGCTTTTGCACAGATGCTCCTGGTGATTCTGGCACTTTCCAGGCACACTCCTGAAAGTCGCGCACACTGCTGTTCACTCGCTAAACGACCTCTTGGGAAACACGTCTCCGGTCGACGGACCGCTCAGATTGCTTCTCGTGTAACTGTGAACTGTGTCAGCGCAGGGAATCCGTCTCTGTTGAGCAGATGTCAATCCTGCCTCGCTTTTGCTTTGTTGCCTCTACCAAGATGATTTCCCGTTTCTCTCTTCACTGGAGCAGGCAGACACAGCCAACGCACATCAAGTGTCAAGAGACACGCTCTGCTGAGCTCAACGCTTGTGCAGATGCACATGTGCGACGAAGTCAACACACGTGCTTGTGGAGAGAAAGAAAGGGACTCCCAGGCGTGTGGAGCGACGGGGAGAAAGAGCGGGCGCTGAGGAACACAGTTTCAAACAGACTGTCTCCACACAAACAGGCACCTGTCTGCAGGTATCCTAGATCTTGATTCTTGAACTTGAGGAAACACGCGTCTGAGCAAAACTCCCAAACGCTTCCAGGAAAGACACAGGCTCTCCCACAAGCACACAAGTGTTTGCCCTCAGCTATAGATCAGGGACAAGCCTGTGAAGAGCAACCAAAGAGCTCGTCCGTCTTTCCCTCAATAGATGGGAGTAGGCGCGCTTGCGGATGTGTGCGTGTGTGTGGCCACGCGTTTGCTTAGGCATCAGTGTGTGAAAAGGTAGGTGCTTTTCTCTAGCTGCGTGTGCGTGCACGTGGTGCTGGGTGCACATCCCTGGGTGCTCGTGGAAAGGTTTCTGCATGGTTTTCGCTGAGGAATCGTGTGTGTGCACATGGACAAAGAGAAGGCGCAGCAACCAGGTTCCAGCGCCGAAGAAGGCAAAAGGCGAGGTTTCCGGCGCTATCTCCTTCTCTCCCCAGAGCTAGTCGCGCAAAGCAAGCCGCTAAGCCGGCGACCGGCAAGAGAGCTACAACGAAGCATGCCGAACGGAGAAAATAGCAGCAGCTCATCTGTTCACACCTTGTTTCTGCCATGTGCTTGAACGCCAAGACGTTCGCGCTTCTGTGAGATGAAAGACGTCCTTCTGCATATGTGGTTGCTCACACCGGTGCACTTGTTAGTGTATCCATTCAGTCCTGGGCTGCGGGGCATTCAGAAGTGGCTCTGTGGAGACGTCTGCATAGAGGCAGCTGTCAGAACACGCACACTCGATTGTTCACCAAAACATATGCAGACGCGTCCTTAGCCTGTAGATTTGGATGCACAGAGTTCCCTGTGTTCGCAAGAGACAAGGGAATCGCGTCTGTGCGCACAGAAGCAATAGCGGACCGTTTCCCTCGGAGTGAACGCGAAAGAGCCGTCTATATACTCGCAGACACGCGAACGTGCCTCAATGCGGTCACAGAGGCAGCAGCTTTTGCACAGATGCTCCTGGTGATTCTGGCACTTTCCAGGCACACTCCTGAAAGTCGCGCACACTGCTGTTCACTCGCTAAACGACCTCTTGGGAAACACGTCTCCGGTCGACGGACCGCTCAGATTGCTTCTCGTGTAACTGTGAACTGTGTCAGTGCAGGGAATCCGTCTCTGTTGAGCAGATGTCAATCCTGCCTCGCTTTTGCTTTGTTGCCTCTACCAAGATGATTTCCCGTTTCTCTCTTCACTGGAGCAGGCAGACACAGCCAACGCACATCAAGTGTCAAGAGACACGCTCTGCTGAGCTCAACGCTTGTGCAGATGCACATGTGCGACGAAGTCAACACACGTGCTTGTGGAGAGAAAGAAAGGGACTCCCAGGCGTGTGGAGCGACGGGGAGAAAGAGCGGGCGCTGAGGAACACAGTTTCAAACAGACTGTCTCCACACAAACAGGCACCTGTCTGCAGGTATCCTAGATCTTGATTCTTGAACTTGAGGAAACACGCGTCTGAGCAAAACTCCCAAACGCTTCCAGGAAAGACACAGGCTCTCCCACAAGCACACAAGTGTTTGCCCTCAGCTATAGATCAGGGACAAGCCTGTGAAGAGCAACCAAAGAGCTCGTCCGTCTTTCCCTCAATAGATGGGAGTAGGCGCGCTTGCGGATGTGTGCGTGTGTGTGGCCACGCGTTTGCTTAGGCATCAGTGTGTGAAAAGGTAGGTGCTTTTCTCTAGCTGCGTGTGCGTGCACGTGGTGCTGGGTGCACATCCCTGGGTGCTCGTGGAAAGGTTTCTGCATGGTTTTCGCTGAGGAATCGTGTGTGTGCACATGGACAAAGAGAAGGCGCAGCAACCAGGTTCCAGCGCCGAAGAAGGCAAAAGGCGAGGTTTCCGGCGCTATCTCCTTCTCTCCCCAGAGCTAGTCGCGCAAAGCAAGCCGCTAAGCCGGCGACCGGCAAGAGAGCTACAACGAAGCATGCCGAACGGAGAAAATAGCAGCAGCTCATCTGTTCACACCTTGTTTCTGCCATGTGCTTGAACGCCAAGACGTTCGCGCTTCTGTGAGATGAAAGACGTCCTTCTGCATATGTGGTTGCTCACACCGGTGCACTTGTTAGTGTATCCATTCAGTCCTGGGCTGCGGGGCATTCAGAAGTGGCTCTGTGGAGACGTCTGCATAGAGGCAGCTGTCAGAACACGCACACTCGATTGTTCACCAAAACATATGCAGACGCGTCCTTAGCCTGTAGATTTGGATGCACAGAGTTCCCTGTGTTCGCAAGAGACAAGGGAATCGCGTCTGTGCGCACAGAAGCAATAGCGGACCGTTTCCCTCGGAGTGAACGCGAAAGAGCCGTCTATATACTCGCAGACACGCGAACGTGCCTCAATGCGGTCACAGAGGCAGCAGCTTTTGCACAGATGCTCCTGGTGATTCTGGCACTTTCCAGGCACACTCCTGAAAGTCGCGCACACTGCTGTTCACTCGCTAAACGACCTCTTGGGAAACACGTCTCCGGTCGACGGACCGCTCAGATTGCTTCTCGTGTAACTGTGAACTGTGTCAGCGCAGGGAATCCGTCTCTGTTGAGCAGATGTCAATCCTGCCTCGCTTTTGCTTTGTTGCCTCTACCAAGATGATTTCCCGTTTCTCTCTTCACTGGAGCAGGCAGACACAGCCAACGCACATCAAGTGTCAAGAGACACGCTCTGCTGAGCTCAACGCTTGTGCAGATGCACATGTGCGACGAAGTCAACACACGTGCTTGTGGAGAGAAAGAAAGGGACTCCCAGGCGTGTGGAGCGACGGGGAGAAAGAGCGGGCGCTGAGGAACACAGTTTCAAACAGACTGTCTCCACACAAACAGGCACCTGTCTGCAGGTATCCTAGATCTTGATTCTTGAACTTGAGGAAACACGCGTCTGAGCAAAACTCCCAAACGCTTCCAGGAAAGACACAGGCTCTCCCACAAGCACACAAGTGTTTGCCCTCAGCTATAGATCAGGGACAAGCCTGTGAAGAGCAACCAAAGAGCTCGTCCGTCTTTCCCTCAATAGATGGGAGTAGGCGCGCTTGCGGATGTGTGCGTGTGTGTGGCCACGCGTTTGCTTAGGCTTCAGTGTGTGAAAAGGTAGGTGCTTTTCTCTAGCTGCGTGTGCGTGCACGTGGTGCTGGGTGCACATCCCTGGGTGCTCGTGGAAAGGTTTCTGCATGGTTTTCGCTGAGGAATCGTGTGTGTGCACATGGACAAAGAGAAGGCGCAGCAACCAGGTTCCAGCGCCGAAGAAGGCAAAAGGCGAGGTTTCCGGCGCTATCTCCTTCTCTCCCCAGAGCTAGTCGCGCAAAGCAAGCCGCTAAGCCGGCGACCGGCAAGAGAGCTACAACGAAGCATGCCGAACGGAGAAAATAGCAGCAGCTCATCTGTTCACACCTTGTTTCTGCCATGTGCTTGAACGCCAAGACGTTCGCGCTTCTGTGAGATGAAAGACGTCCTTCTGCATATGTGGTTGCTCACACCGGTGCACTTGTTAGTGTATCCATTCAGTCCTGGGCTGCGGGGCATTCAGAAGTGGCTCTGTGGAGACGTCTGCATAGAGGCAGCTGTCAGAACACGCACACTCGATTGTTCACCAAAACATATGCAGACGCGTCCTTAGCCTGTAGATTTGGATGCACAGAGTTCCCTGTGTTCGCAAGAGACAAGGGAATCGCGTCTGTGCGCACAGAAGCAATAGCGGACCGTTTCCCTCGGAGTGAACGCGAAAGAGCCGTCTATATACTCGCAGACACGCGAACGTGCCTCAATGCGGTCACAGAGGCAGCAGCTTTTGCACAGATGCTCCTGGTGATTCTGGCACTTTCCAGGCACACTCCTGAAAGTCGCGCACACTGCTGTTCACTCGCTAAACGACCTCTTGGGAAACACGTCTCCGGTCGACGGACCGCTCAGATTGCTTCTCGTGTAACTGTGAACTGTGTCAGCGCAGGGAATCCGTCTCTGTTGAGCAGATGTCAATCCTGCCTCGCTTTTGCTTTGTTGCCTCTACCAAGATGATTTCCCGTTTCTCTCTTCACTGGAGCAGGCAGACACAGCCAACGCACATCAAGTGTCAAGAGACACGCTCTGCTGAGCTCAACGCTTGTGCAGATGCACATGTGCGACGAAGTCAACACACGTGCTTGTGGAGAGAAAGAAAGGGACTCCCAGGCGTGTGGAGCGACGGGGAGAAAGAGCGGGCGCTGAGGAACACAGTTTCAAACAGACTGTCTCCACACAAACAGGCACCTGTCTGCAGGTATCCTAGATCTTGATTCTTGAACTTGAGGAAACACGCGTCTGAGCAAAACTCCCAAACGCTTCCAGGAAAGACACAGGCTCTCCCACAAGCACACAAGTGTTTGCCCTCAGCTATAGATCAGGGACAAGCCTGTGAAGAGCAACCAAAGAGCTCGTCCGTCTTTCCCTCAATAGATGGGAGTAGGCGCGCTTGCGGATGTGTGCGTGTGTGTGGCCACGCGTTTGCTTAGGCATCAGTGTGTGAAAAGGTAGGTGCTTTTCTCTAGCTGCGTGTGCGTGCACGTGGTGCTGGGTGCACATCCCTGGGTGCTCGTGGAAAGGTTTCTGCATGGTTTTCGCTGAGGAATCGTGTGTGTGCACATGGACAAAGAGAAGGCGCAGCAACCAGGTTCCAGCGCCGAAGAAGGCAAAAGGCGAGGTTTCCGGCGCTATCTCCTTCTCTCCCCAGAGCTAGTCGCGCAAAGCAAGCCGCTAAGCCGGCGACCGGCAAGAGAGCTACAACGAAGCATGCCGAACGGAGAAAATAGCAGCAGCTCATCTGTTCACACCTTGTTTCTGCCATGTGCTTGAACGCCAAGACGTTCGCGCTTCTGTGAGATGAAAGACGTCCTTCTGCATATGTGGTTGCTCACACCGGTGCACTTGTTAGTGTATCCATTCAGTCCTGGGCTGCGGGGCATTCAGAAGTGGCTCTGTGGAGACGTCTGCATAGAGGCAGCTGTCAGAACACGCACACTCGATTGTTCACCAAAACATATGCAGACGCGTCCTTAGCCTGTAGATTTGGATGCACAGAGTTCCCTGTGTTCGCAAGAGACAAGGGAATCGCGTCTGTGCGCACAGAAGCAATAGCGGACCGTTTCCCTCGGAGTGAACGCGAAAGAGCCGTCTATATACTCGCAGACACGCGAACGTGCCTCAATGCGGTCACAGAGGCAGCAGCTTTTGCACAGATGCTCCTGGTGATTCTGGCACTTTCCAGGCACACTCCTGAAAGTCGCGCACACTGCTGTTCACTCGCTAAACGACCTCTTGGGAAACACGTCTCCGGTCGACGGACCGCTCAGATTGCTTCTCGTGTAACTGTGAACTGTGTCAGCGCAGGGAATCCGTCTCTGTTGAGCAGATGTCAATCCTGCCTCGCTTTTGCTTTGTTGCCTCTACCAAGATGATTTCCCGTTTCTCTCTTCACTGGAGCAGGCAGACACAGCCAACGCACATCAAGTGTCAAGAGACACGCTCTGCTGAGCTCAACGCTTGTGCAGATGCACATGTGCGACGAAGTCAACACACGTGCTTGTGGAGAGAAAGAAAGGGACTCCCAGGCGTGTGGAGCGACGGGGAGAAAGAGCGGGCGCTGAGGAACACAGTTTCAAACAGACTGTCTCCACACAAACAGGCACCTGTCTGCAGGTATCCTAGATCTTGATTCTTGAACTTGAGGAAACACGCGTCTGAGCAAAACTCCCAAACGCTTCCAGGAAAGACACAGGCTCTCCCACAAGCACACAAGTGTTTGCCCTCAGCTATAGATCAGGGACAAGCCTGTGAAGAGCAACCAAAGAGCTCGTCCGTCTTTCCCTCAATAGATGGGAGTAGGCGCGCTTGCGGATGTGTGCGTGTGTGTGGCCACGCGTTTGCTTAGGCATCAGTGTGTGAAAAGGTAGGTGCTTTTCTCTAGCTGCGTGTGCGTGCACGTGGTGCTGGGTGCACATCCCTGGGTGCTCGTGGAAAGGTTTCTGCATGGTTTTCGCTGAGGAATCGTGTGTGTGCACATGGACAAAGAGAAGGCGCAGCAACCAGGTTCCAGCGCCGAAGAAGGCAAAAGGCGAGGTTTCCGGCGCTATCTCCTTCTCTCCCCAGAGCTAGTCGCGCAAAGCAAGCCGCTAAGCCGGCGACCGGCAAGAGAGCTACAACGAAGCATGCCGAACGGAGAAAATAGCAGCAGCTCATCTGTTCACACCTTGTTTCTGCCATGTGCTTGAACGCCAAGACGTTCGCGCTTCTGTGAGATGAAAGACGTCCTTCTGCATATGTGGTTGCTCACACCGGTGCACTTGTTAGTGTATCCATTCAGTCCTGGGCTGCGGGGCATTCAGAAGTGGCTCTGTGGAGACGTCTGCATAGAGGCAGCTGTCAGAACACGCACACTCGATTGTTCACCAAAACATATGCAGACGCGTCCTTAGCCTGTAGATTTGGATGCACAGAGTTCCCTGTGTTCGCAAGAGACAAGGGAATCGCGTCTGTGCGCACAGAAGCATCGGACCGTTTCCCTCGGAGTGAACGCGAAAGAGCCGTCTATATACTCGCAGACACGCGAACGTGCCTCAATGCGGTCACAGAGGCAGCAGCTTTTGCACAGATGCTCCTGGTGATTCTGGCACTTTCCAGGCACACTCCTGAAAGTCGCGCACACTGCTGTTCACTCGCTAAACGACCTCTTGGGAAACACGTCTCCGGTCGACGGACCGCTCAGATTGCTTCTCGTGTAACTGTGAACTGTGTCAGCGCAGGGAATCCGTCTCTGTTGAGCAGATGTCAATCCTGCCTCGCTTTTGCTTTGTTGCCTCTACCAAGATGATTTCCCGTTTCTCTCTTCACTGGAGCAGGCAGACACAGCCAACGCACATCAAGTGTCAAGAGACACGCTCTGCTGAGCTCAACGCTTGTGCAGATGCACATGTGCGACGAAGTCAACACACGTGCTTGTGGAGAGAAAGAAAGGGACTCCCAGGCGTGTGGAGCGACGGGGAGAAAGAGCGGGCGCTGAGGAACACAGTTTCAAACAGACTGTCTCCACACAAACAGGCACCTGTCTGCAGGTATCCTAGATCTTGATTCTTGAACTTGAGGAAACACGCGTCTGAGCAAAACTCCCAAACGCTTCCAGGAAAGACACAGGCTCTCCCACAAGCACACAAGTGTTTGCCCTCAGCTATAGATCAGGGACAAGCCTGTGAAGAGCAACCAAAGAGCTCGTCCGTCTTTCCCTCAATAGATGGGAGTAGGCGCGCTTGCGGATGTGTGCGTGTGTGTGGCCACGCGTTTGCTTAGGCATCAGTGTGTGAAAAGGTAGGTGCTTTTCTCTAGCTGCGTGTGCGTGCACGTGGTGCTGGGTGCACATCCCTGGGTGCTCGTGGAAAGGTTTCTGCATGGTTTTCGCTGAGGAATCGTGTGTGTGCACATGGACAAAGAGAAGGCGCAGCAACCAGGTTCCAGCGCCGAAGAAGGCAAAAGGCGAGGTTTCCGGCGCTATCTCCTTCTCTCCCCAGAGCTAGTCGCGCAAAGCAAGCCGCTAAGCCGGCGACCGGCAAGAGAGCTACAACGAAGCATGCCGAACGGAGAAAATAGCAGCAGCTCATCTGTTCAACACCTTGTTTCTGCCATGTGCTTGAACGCCAAGACGTTCGCGCTTCTGTGAGATGAAAGACGTCCTTCTGCATATGTGGTTGCTCACACCGGTGCACTTGTTAGTGTATCCATTCAGTCCTGGGCTGCGGGGCATTCAGAAGTGGCTCTGTGGAGACGTCTGCATAGAGGCAGCTGTCAGAACACGCACACTCGATTGTTCACCAAAACATATGCAGACGCGTCCTTAGCCTGTAGATTTGGATGCACAGAGTTCCCTGTGTTCGCAAGAGACAAGGGAATCGCGTCTGTGCGCACAGAAGCAATAGCGGACCGTTTCCCTCGGAGTGAACGCGAAAGAGCCGTCTATATACTCGCAGACACGCGAACGTGCCTCAATGCGGTCACAGAGGCAGCAGCTTTTGCACAGATGCTCCTGGTGATTCTGGCACTTTCCAGGCACACTCCTGAAAGTCGCGCACACTGCTGTTCACATCGCTAAACGACCTCTTGGGAAACACGTCTCCGGTCGACGGACCGCTCAGATTGCTTCTCGTGTAACTGTGAACTGTGTCAGCGCAGGGAATCCGTCTCTGTTGAGCAGATGTCAATCCTGCCTCGCTTTTGCTTTGTTGCCTCTACCAAGATGATTTCCCGTTTCTCTCTTCACTGGAGCAGGCAGACACAGCCAACGCACATCAAGTGTCAAGAGACACGCTCTGCTGAGCTCAACGCTTGTGCAGATGCACATGTGCGACGAAGTCAACACACGTGCTTGTGGAGAGAAAGAAAGGGACTCCCAGGCGTGTGGAGCGACGGGGAGAAAGAGCGGGCGCTGAGGAGCACAGTTTCAAACAGACTGTCTCCACACAAACAGGCACCTGTCTGCAGGTATCCTAGATCTTGATTCTTGAACTTGAGGAAACACGCGTCTGAGCAAAAACTCCCAAACGCTTCCAGGAAAGACACAGGCTCTCCCACAAGCACACAAGTGTTTGCCCTCAGCTATAGATCAGGGACAAGCCTGTGAAGAGCAACCAAAGAGCTCGTCCGTCTTTCCCTCAATAGATGGGAGTAGGCGCGCTTGCGGATGTGTGCGTGTGTGTGGCCACGCGTTTGCTTAGGCATCAGTGTGTGAAAAGGTAGGTGCTTTTCTCTAGCTGCGTGTGCGTGCACGTGGTGCTGGGTGCACATCCCTGGGTGCTCGTGGAAAGGTTTCTGCATGGTTTTCGCTGAGGAATCGTGTGTGTGCACATGGACAAAGAGAAGGCGCAGCAACCAGGTTCCAGCGCCGAAGAAGGCAAAAGGCGAGGTTTCCGGCGCTATCTCCTTCTCTCCCCAGAGCTAGTCGCGCAAAGCAAGCCGCTAAGCCGGCGACCGGCAAGAGAGCTACAACGAAGCATGCCGAACGGAGAAAATAGCAGCAGCTCATCTGTTCACACCTTGTTTCTGCCATGTGCTTGAACGCCAAGACGTTCGCGCTTCTGTGAGATGAAAGACGTCCTTCTGCATATGTGGTTGCTCACACCGGTGCACTTGTTAGTGTATCCATTCAGTCCTGGGCTGCGGGGCATTCAGAAGTGGCTCTGTGGAGACGTCTGCATAGAGGCAGCTGTCAGAACACGCACACTCGATTGTTCACCAAAACATATGCAGACGCGTCCTTAGCCTGTAGATTTGGATGCACAGAGTTCCCTGTGTTCGCAAGAGACAAGGGAATCGCGTCTGTGCGCACAGAAGCAATAGCGGACCGTTTCCCTCGGAGTGAACGCGAAAGAGCCGTCTATATACTCGCAGACACGCGAACGTGCCTCAATGCGGTCACAGAGGCAGCAGCTTTTGCACAGATGCTCCTGGTGATTCTGGCACTTTCCAGGCACACTCCTGAAAGTCGCGCACACTGCTGTTCACTCGCTAAACGACCTCTTGGGAAACACGTCTCCGGTCGACGGACCGCTCAGATTGCTTCTCGTGTAACTGTGAACTGTGTCAGCGCAGGGAATCCGTCTCTGTTGAGCAGATGTCAATCCTGCCTCGCTTTTGCTTTGTTGCCTCTACCAAGATGATTTCCCGTTTCTCTCTTCACTGGAGCAGGCAGACACAGCCAACGCACATCAAGTGTCAAGAGACACGCTCTGCTGAGCTCAACGCTTGTGCAGATGCACATGTGCGACGAAGTCAACACACGTGCTTGTGGAGAGAAAGAAAGGGACTCCCAGGCGTGTGGAGCGACGGGGAGAAAGAGCGGGCGCTGAGGAGCACAGTTTCAAACAGACTGTCTCCACACAAACAGGCACCTGTCTGCAGGTATCCTAGATCTTGATTCTTGAACTTGAGGAAACACGCGTCTGAGCAAAACTCCCAAACGCTTCCAGGAAAGACACAGGCTCTCCCACAAGCACACAAGTGTTTGCCCTCAGCTATAGATCAGGGACAAGCCTGTGAAGAGCAACCAAAGAGCTCGTCCGTCTTTCCCTCAATAGATGGGAGTAGGCGCGCTTGCGGATGTGTGCGTGTGTGTGGCCACGCGTTTGCTTAGGCATCAGTGTGTGAAAAGGTAGGTGCTTTTCTCTAGCTGCGTGTGCGTGCACGTGGTGCTGGGTGCACATCCCTGGGTGCTCGTGGAAAGGTTTCTGCATGGTTTTCGCTGAGGAATCGTGTGTGTGCACATGGACAAAGAGAAGGCGCAGCAACCAGGTTCCAGCGCCGAAGAAGGCAAAAGGCGAGGTTTCCGGCGCTATCTCCTTCTCTCCCCAGAGCTAGTCGCGCAAAGCAAGCCGCTAAGCCGGCGACCGGCAAGAGAGCTACAACGAAGCATGCCGAACGGAGAAAATAGCAGCAGCTCATCTGTTCACACCTTGTTTCTGCCATGTGCTTGAACGCCAAGACGTTCGCGCTTCTGTGAGATGAAAGACGTCCTTCTGCATATGTGGTTGCTCACACCGGTGCACTTGTTAGTGTATCCATTCAGTCCTGGGCTGCGGGGCATTCAGAAGTGGCTCTGTGGAGACGTCTGCATAGAGGCAGCTGTCAGAACACGCACACTCGATTGTTCACCAAAACATATGCAGACGCGTCCTTAGCCTGTAGATTTGGATGCACAGAGTTCCCTGTGTTCGCAAGAGACAAGGGAATCGCGTCTGTGCGCACAGAAGCAATAGCGGACCGTTTCCCTCGGAGTGAACGCGAAAGAGCCGTCTATATACTCGCAGACACGCGAACGTGCCTCAATGCGGTCACAGAGGCAGCAGCTTTTGCACAGATGCTCCTGGTGATTCTGGCACTTTCCAGGCACACTCCTGAAAGTCGCGCACACTGCTGTTCACTCGCTAAACGACCTCTTGGGAAACACGTCTCCGGTCGACGGACCGCTCAGATTGCTTCTCGTGTAACTGTGAACTGTGTCAGCGCAGGGAATCCGTCTCTGTTGAGCAGATGTCAATCCTGCCTCGCTTTTGCTTTGTTGCCTCTACCAAGATGATTTCCCGTTTCTCTCTTCACTGGAGCAGGCAGACACAGCCAACGCACATCAAGTGTCAAGAGACACGCTCTGCTGAGCTCAACGCTTGTGCAGATGCACATGTGCGACGAAGTCAACACACGTGCTTGTGGAGAGAAAGAAAGGGACTCCCAGGCGTGTGGAGCGACGGGGAGAAAGAGCGGGCGCTGAGGAGCACAGTTTCAAACAGACTGTCTCCACACAAACAGGCACCTGTCTGCAGGTATCCTAGATCTTGATTCTTGAACTTGAGGAAACACGCGTCTGAGCAAAACTCCCAAACGCTTCCAGGAAAGACACAGGCTCTCCCACAAGCACACAAGTGTTTGCCCTCAGCTATAGATCAGGGACAAGCCTGTGAAGAGCAACCAAAGAGCTCGTCCGTCTTTCCCTCAATAGATGGGAGTAGGCGCGCTTGCGGATGTGTGCGTGTGTGTGGCCACGCGTTTGCTTAGGCATCAGTGTGTGAAAAGGTAGGTGCTTTTCTCTAGCTGCGTGTGCGTGCACGTGGTGCTGGGTGCACATCCCTGGGTGCTCGTGGAAAGGTTTCTGCATGGTTTTCGCTGAGGAATCGTGTGTGTGCACATGGACAAAGAGAAGGCGCAGCAACCAGGTTCCAGCGCCGAAGAAGGCAAAAGGCGAGGTTTCCGGCGCTATCTCCTTCTCTCCCCAGAGCTAGTCGCGCAAAGCAAGCCGCTAAGCCGGCGACCGGCAAGAGAGCTACAACGAAGCATGCCGAACGGAGAAAATAGCAGCAGCTCATCTGTTCACACCTTGTTTCTGCCATGTGCTTGAACGCCAAGACGTTCGCGCTTCTGTGAGATGAAAGACGTCCTTCTGCATATGTGGTTGCTCACACCGGTGCACTTGTTAGTGTATCCATTCAGTCCTGGGCTGCGGGGCATTCAGAAGTGGCTCTGTGGAGACGTCTGCATAGAGGCAGCTGTCAGAACACGCACACTCGATTGTTCACCAAAACATATGCAGACGCGTCCTTAGCCTGTAGATTTGGATGCACAGAGTTCCCTGTGTTCGCAAGAGACAAGGGAATCGCGTCTGTGCGCACAGAAGCAATAGCGGACCGTTTCCCTCGGAGTGAACGCGAAAGAGCCGTCTATATACTCGCAGACACGCGAACGTGCCTCAATGCGGTCACAGAGGCAGCAGCTTTTGCACAGATGCTCCTGGTGATTCTGGCACTTTCCAGGCACACTCCTGAAAGTCGCGCACACTGCTGTTCACTCGCTAAACGACCTCTTGGGAAACACGTCTCCGGTCGACGGACCGCTCAGATTGCTTCTCGTGTAACTGTGAACTGTGTCAGCGCAGGGAATCCGTCTCTGTTGAGCAGATGTCAATCCTGCCTCGCTTTTGCTTTGTTGCCTCTACCAAGATGATTTCCCGTTTCTCTCTTCACTGGAGCAGGCAGACACAGCCAACGCACATCAAGTGTCAAGAGACACGCTCTGCTGAGCTCAACGCTTGTGCAGATGCACATGTGCGACGAAGTCAACACACGTGCTTGTGGAGAGAAAGAAAGGGACTCCCAGGCGTGTGGAGCGACGGGGAGAAAGAGCGGGCGCTGAGGAACACAGTTTCAAACAGACTGTCTCCACACAAACAGGCACCTGTCTGCAGGTATCCTAGATCTTGATTCTTGAACTTGAGGAAACACGCGTCTGAGCAAAACTCCCAAACGCTTCCAGGAAAGACACAGGCTCTCCCACAAGCACACAAGTGTTTGCCCTCAGCTATAGATCAGGGACAAGCCTGTGAAGAGCAACCAAAGAGCTCGTCCGTCTTTCCCTCAATAGATGGGAGTAGGCGCGCTTGCGGATGTGTGCGTGTGTGTGGCCACGCGTTTGCTTAGGCATCAGTGTGTGAAAAGGTAGGTGCTTTTCTCTAGCTGCGTGTGCGTGCACGTGGTGCTGGGTGCACATCCCTGGGTGCTCGTGGAAAGGTTTCTGCATGGTTTTCGCTGAGGAATCGTGTGTGTGCACATGGACAAAGAGAAGGCGCAGCAACCAGGTTCCAGCGCCGAAGAAGGCAAAAGGCGAGGTTTCCGGCGCTATCTCCTTCTCTCCCCAGAGCTAGTCGCGCAAAGCAAGCCGCTAAGCCGGCGACCGGCAAGAGAGCTACAACGAAGCATGCCGAACGGAGAAAATAGCAGCAGCTCATCTGTTCACACCTTGTTTCTGCCATGTGCTTGAACGCCAAGACGTTCGCGCTTCTGTGAGATGAAAGACGTCCTTCTGCATATGTGGTTGCTCACACCGGTGCACTTGTTAGTGTATCCATTCAGTCCTGGGCTGCGGGGCATTCAGAAGTGGCTCTGTGGAGACGTCTGCATAGAGGCAGCTGTCAGAACACGCACACTCGATTGTTCACCAAAACATATGCAGACGCGTCCTTAGCCTGTAGATTTGGATGCACAGAGTTCCCTGTGTTCGCAAGAGACAAGGGAATCGCGTCTGTGCGCACAGAAGCAATAGCGGACCGTTTCCCTCGGAGTGAACGCGAAAGAGCCGTCTATATACTCGCAGACACGCGAACGTGCCTCAATGCGGTCACAGAGGCAGCAGCTTTTGCACAGATGCTCCTGGTGATTCTGGCACTTTCCAGGCACACTCCTGAAAGTCGCGCACACTGCTGTTCACTCGCTAAACGACCTCTTGGGAAACACGTCTCCGGTCGACGGACCGCTCAGATTGCTTCTCGTGTAACTGTGAACTGTGTCAGCGCAGGGAATCCGTCTCTGTTGAGCAGATGTCAATCCTGCCTCGCTTTTGCTTTGTTGCCTCTACCAAGATGATTTCCCGTTTCTCTCTTCACTGGAGCAGGCAGACACAGCCAACGCACATCAAGTGTCAAGAGACACGCTCTGCTGAGCTCAACGCTTGTGCAGATGCACATGTGCGACGAAGTCAACACACGTGCTTGTGGAGAGAAAGAAAGGGACTCCCAGGCGTGTGGAGCGACGGGGAGAAAGAGCGGGCGCTGAGGAACACAGTTTCAAACAGACTGTCTCCACACAAACAGGCACCTGTCTGCAGGTATCCTAGATCTTGATTCTTGAACTTGAGGAAACACGCGTCTGAGCAAAACTCCCAAACGCTTCCAGGAAAGACACAGGCTCTCCCACAAGCACACAAGTGTTTGCCCTCAGCTATAGATCAGGGACAAGCCTGTGAAGAGCAACCAAAGAGCTCGTCCGTCTTTCCCTCAATAGATGGGAGTAGGCGCGCTTGCGGATGTGTGCGTGTGTGTGGCCACGCGTTTGCTTAGGCTTCAGTGTGTGAAAAGGTAGGTGCTTTTCTCTAGCTGCGTGTGCGTGCACGTGGTGCTGGGTGCACATCCCTGGGTGCTCGTGGAAAGGTTTCTGCATGGTTTTCGCTGAGGAATCGTGTGTGTGCACATGGACAAAGAGAAGGCGCAGCAACCAGGTTCCAGCGCCGAAGAAGGCAAAAGGCGAGGTTTCCGGCGCTATCTCCTTCTCTCCCCAGAGCTAGTCGCGCAAAGCAAGCCGCTAAGCCGGCGACCGGCAAGAGAGCTACAACGAAGCATGCCGAACGGAGAAAATAGCAGCAGCTCATCTGTTCACACCTTGTTTCTGCCATGTGCTTGAACGCCAAGACGTTCGCGCTTCTGTGAGATGAAAGACGTCCTTCTGCATATGTGGTTGCTCACACCGGTGCACTTGTTAGTGTATCCATTCAGTCCTGGGCTGCGGGGCATTCAGAAGTGGCTCTGTGGAGACGTCTGCATAGAGGCAGCTGTCAGAACACGCACACTCGATTGTTCACCAAAACATATGCAGACGCGTCCTTAGCCTGTAGATTTGGATGCACAGAGTTCCCTGTGTTCGCAAGAGACAAGGGAATCGCGTCTGTGCGCACAGAAGCAATAGCGGACCGTTTCCCTCGGAGTGAACGCGAAAGAGCCGTCTATATACTCGCAGACACGCGAACGTGCCTCAATGCGGTCACAGAGGCAGCAGCTTTTGCACAGATGCTCCTGGTGATTCTGGCACTTTCCAGGCACACTCCTGAAAGTCGCGCACACTGCTGTTCACTCGCTAAACGACCTCTTGGGAAACACGTCTCCGGTCGACGGACCGCTCAGATTGCTTCTCGTGTAACTGTGAACTGTGTCAGCGCAGGGAATCCGTCTCTGTTGAGCAGATGTCAATCCTGCCTCGCTTTTGCTTTGTTGCCTCTACCAAGATGATTTCCCGTTTCTCTCTTCACTGGAGCAGGCAGACACAGCCAACGCACATCAAGTGTCAAGAGACACGCTCTGCTGAGCTCAACGCTTGTGCAGATGCACATGTGCGACGAAGTCAACACACGTGCTTGTGGAGAGAAAGAAAGGGACTCCCAGGCGTGTGGAGCGACGGGGAGAAAGAGCGGGCGCTGAGGAACACAGTTTCAAACAGACTGTCTCCACACAAACAGGCACCTGTCTGCAGGTATCCTAGATCTTGATTCTTGAACTTGAGGAAACACGCGTCTGAGCAAAACTCCCAAACGCTTCCAGGAAAGACACAGGCTCTCCCACAAGCACACAAGTGTTTGCCCTCAGCTATAGATCAGGGACAAGCCTGTGAAGAGCAACCAAAGAGCTCGTCCGTCTTTCCCTCAATAGATGGGAGTAGGCGCGCTTGCGGATGTGTGCGTGTGTGTGGCCACGCGTTTGCTTAGGCATCAGTGTGTGAAAAGGTAGGTGCTTTTCTCTAGCTGCGTGTGCGTGCACGTGGTGCTGGGTGCACATCCCTGGGTGCTCGTGGAAAGGTTTCTGCATGGTTTTCGCTGAGGAATCGTGTGTGTGCACATGGACAAAGAGAAGGCGCAGCAACCAGGTTCCAGCGCCGAAGAAGGCAAAAGGCGAGGTTTCCGGCGCTATCTCCTTCTCTCCCCAGAGCTAGTCGCGCAAAGCAAGCCGCTAAGCCGGCGACCGGCAAGAGAGCTACAACGAAGCATGCCGAACGGAGAAAATAGCAGCAGCTCATCTGTTCACACCTTGTTTCTGCCATGTGCTTGAACGCCAAGACGTTCGCGCTTCTGTGAGATGAAAGACGTCCTTCTGCATATGTGGTTGCTCACACCGGTGCACTTGTTAGTGTATCCATTCAGTCCTGGGCTGCGGGGCATTCAGAAGTGGCTCTGTGGAGACGTCTGCATAGAGGCAGCTGTCAGAACACGCACACTCGATTGTTCACCAAAACATATGCAGACGCGTCCTTAGCCTGTAGATTTGGATGCACAGAGTTCCCTGTGTTCGCAAGAGACAAGGGAATCGCGTCTGTGCGCACAGAAGCAATAGCGGACCGTTTCCCTCGGAGTGAACGCGAAAGAGCCGTCTATATACTCGCAGACACGCGAACGTGCCTCAATGCGGTCACAGAGGCAGCAGCTTTTGCACAGATGCTCCTGGTGATTCTGGCACTTTCCAGGCACACTCCTGAAAGTCGCGCACACTGCTGTTCACTCGCTAAACGACCTCTTGGGAAACACGTCTCCGGTCGACGGACCGCTCAGATTGCTTCTCGTGTAACTGTGAACTGTGTCAGCGCAGGGAATCCGTCTCTGTTGAGCAGATGTCAATCCTGCCTCGCTTTTGCTTTGTTGCCTCTACCAAGATGATTTCCCGTTTCTCTCTTCACTGGAGCAGGCAGACACAGCCAACGCACATCAAGTGTCAAGAGACACGCTCTGCTGAGCTCAACGCTTGTGCAGATGCACATGTGCGACGAAGTCAACACACGTGCTTGTGGAGAGAAAGAAAGGGACTCCCAGGCGTGTGGAGCGACGGGGAGAAAGAGCGGGCGCTGAGGAGCACAGTTTCAAACAGACTGTCTCCACACAAACAGGCACCTGTCTGCAGGTATCCTAGATCTTGATTCTTGAACTTGAGGAAACACGCGTCTGAGCAAAACTCCCAAACGCTTCCAGGAAAGACACAGGCTCTCCCACAAGCACACAAGTGTTTGCCCTCAGCTATAGATCAGGGACAAGCCTGTGAAGAGCAACCAAAGAGCTCGTCCGTCTTTCCCTCAATAGATGGGAGTAGGCGCGCTTGCGGATGTGTGCGTGTGTGTGGCCACGCGTTTGCTTAGGCATCAGTGTGTGAAAAGGTAGGTGCTTTTCTCTAGCTGCGTGTGCGTGCACGTGGTGCTGGGTGCACATCCCTGGGTGCTCGTGGAAAGGTTTCTGCATGGTTTTCGCTGAGGAATCGTGTGTGTGCACATGGACAAAGAGAAGGCGCAGCAACCAGGTTCCAGCGCCGAAGAAGGCAAAAGGCGAGGTTTCCGGCGCTATCTCCTTCTCTCCCCAGAGCTAGTCGCGCAAAGCAAGCCGCTAAGCCGGCGACCGGCAAGAGAGCTACAACGAAGCATGCCGAACGGAGAAAATAGCAGCAGCTCATCTGTTCACACCTTGTTTCTGCCATGTGCTTGAACGCCAAGACGTTCGCGCTTCTGTGAGATGAAAGACGTCCTTCTGCATATGTGGTTGCTCACACCGGTGCACTTGTTAGTGTATCCATTCAGTCCTGGGCTGCGGGGCATTCAGAAGTGGCTCTGTGGAGACGTCTGCATAGAGGCAGCTGTCAGAACACGCACACTCGATTGTTCACCAAAACATATGCAGACGCGTCCTTAGCCTGTAGATTTGGATGCACAGAGTTCCCTGTGTTCGCAAGAGACAAGGGAATCGCGTCTGTGCGCACAGAAGCAATAGCGGACCGTTTCCCTCGGAGTGAACGCGAAAGAGCCGTCTATATACTCGCAGACACGCGAACGTGCCTCAATGCGGTCACAGAGGCAGCAGCTTTTGCACAGATGCTCCTGGTGATTCTGGCACTTTCCAGGCACACTCCTGAAAGTCGCGCACACTGCTGTTCACTCGCTAAACGACCTCTTGGGAAACACGTCTCCGGTCGACGGACCGCTCAGATTGCTTCTCGTGTAACTGTGAACTGTGTCAGCGCAGGGAATCCGTCTCTGTTGAGCAGATGTCAATCCTGCCTCGCTTTTGCTTTGTTGCCTCTACCAAGATGATTTCCCGTTTCTCTCTTCACTGGAGCAGGCAGACACAGCCAACGCACATCAAGTGTCAAGAGACACGCTCTGCTGAGCTCAACGCTTGTGCAGATGCACATGTGCGACGAAGTCAACACACGTGCTTGTGGAGAGAAAGAAAGGGACTCCCAGGCGTGTGGAGCGACGGGGAGAAAGAGCGGGCGCTGAGGAGCACAGTTTCAAACAGACTGTCTCCACACAAACAGGCACCTGTCTGCAGGTATCCTAGATCTTGATTCTTGAACTTGAGGAAACACGCGTCTGAGCAAAACTCCCAAACGCTTCCAGGAAAGACACAGGCTCTCCCACAAGCACACAAGTGTTTGCCCTCAGCTATAGATCAGGGACAAGCCTGTGAAGAGCAACCAAAGAGCTCGTCCGTCTTTCCCTCAATAGATGGGAGTAGGCGCGCTTGCGGATGTGTGCGTGTGTGTGGCCACGCGTTTGCTTAGGCATCAGTGTGTGAAAAGGTAGGTGCTTTTCTCTAGCTGCGTGTGCGTGCACGTGGTGCTGGGTGCACATCCCTGGGTGCTCGTGGAAAGGTTTCTGCATGGTTTTCGCTGAGGAATCGTGTGTGTGCACATGGACAAAGAGAAGGCGCAGCAACCAGGTTCCAGCGCCGAAGAAGGCAAAAGGCGAGGTTTCCGGCGCTATCTCCTTCTCTCCCCAGAGCTAGTCGCGCAAAGCAAGCCGCTAAGCCGGCGACCGGCAAGAGAGCTACAACGAAGCATGCCGAACGGAGAAAATAGCAGCAGCTCATCTGTTCACACCTTGTTTCTGCCATGTGCTTGAACGCCAAGACGTTCGCGCTTCTGTGAGATGAAAGACGTCCTTCTGCATATGTGGTTGCTCACACCGGTGCACTTGTTAGTGTATCCATTCAGTCCTGGGCTGCGGGGCATTCAGAAGTGGCTCTGTGGAGACGTCTGCATAGAGGCAGCTGTCAGAACACGCACACTCGATTGTTCACCAAAACATATGCAGACGCGTCCTTAGCCTGTAGATTTGGATGCACAGAGTTCCCTGTGTTCGCAAGAGACAAGGGAATCGCGTCTGTGCGCACAGAAGCAATAGCGGACCGTTTCCCTCGGAGTGAACGCGAAAGAGCCGTCTATATACTCGCAGACACGCGAACGTGCCTCAATGCGGTCACAGAGGCAGCAGCTTTTGCACAGATGCTCCTGGTGATTCTGGCACTTTCCAGGCACACTCCTGAAAGTCGCGCACACTGCTGTTCACTCGCTAAACGACCTCTTGGGAAACACGTCTCCGGTCGACGGACCGCTCAGATTGCTTCTCGTGTAACTGTGAACTGTGTCAGCGCAGGGAATCCGTCTCTGTTGAGCAGATGTCAATCCTGCCTCGCTTTTGCTTTGTTGCCTCTACCAAGATGATTTCCCGTTTCTCTCTTCACTGGAGCAGGCAGACACAGCCAACGCACATCAAGTGTCAAGAGACACGCTCTGCTGAGCTCAACGCTTGTGCAGATGCACATGTGCGACGAAGTCAACACACGTGCTTGTGGAGAGAAAGAAAGGGACTCCCAGGCGTGTGGAGCGACGGGGAGAAAGAGCGGGCGCTGAGGAGCACAGTTTCAAACAGACTGTCTCCACACAAACAGGCACCTGTCTGCAGGTATCCTAGATCTTGATTCTTGAACTTGAGGAAACACGCGTCTGAGCAAAACTCCCAAACGCTTCCAGGAAAGACACAGGCTCTCCCACAAGCACACAAGTGTTTGCCCTCAGCTATAGATCAGGGACAAGCCTGTGAAGAGCAACCAAAGAGCTCGTCCGTCTTTCCCTCAATAGATGGGAGTAGGCGCGCTTGCGGATGTGTGCGTGTGTGTGGCCACGCGTTTGCTTAGGCATCAGTGTGTGAAAAGGTAGGTGCTTTTCTCTAGCTGCGTGTGCGTGCACGTGGTGCTGGGTGCACATCCCTGGGTGCTCGTGGAAAGGTTTCTGCATGGTTTTCGCTGAGGAATCGTGTGTGTGCACATGGACAAAGAGAAGGCGCAGCAACCAGGTTCCAGCGCCGAAGAAGGCAAAAGGCGAGGTTTCCGGCGCTATCTCCTTCTCTCCCCAGAGCTAGTCGCGCAAAGCAAGCCGCTAAGCCGGCGACCGGCAAGAGAGCTACAACGAAGCATGCCGAACGGAGAAAATAGCAGCAGCTCATCTGTTCACACCTTGTTTCTGCCATGTGCTTGAACGCCAAGACGTTCGCGCTTCTGTGAGATGAAAGACGTCCTTCTGCATATGTGGTTGCTCACACCGGTGCACTTGTTAGTGTATCCATTCAGTCCTGGGCTGCGGGGCATTCAGAAGTGGCTCTGTGGAGACGTCTGCATAGAGGCAGCTGTCAGAACACGCACACTCGATTGTTCACCAAAACATATGCAGACGCGTCCTTAGCCTGTAGATTTGGATGCACAGAGTTCCCTGTGTTCGCAAGAGACAAGGGAATCGCGTCTGTGCGCACAGAAGCAATAGCGGACCGTTTCCCTCGGAGTGAACGCGAAAGAGCCGTCTATATACTCGCAGACACGCGAACGTGCCTCAATGCGGTCACAGAGGCAGCAGCTTTTGCACAGATGCTCCTGGTGATTCTGGCACTTTCCAGGCACACTCCTGAAAGTCGCGCACACTGCTGTTCACTCGCTAAACGACCTCTTGGGAAACACGTCTCCGGTCGACGGACCGCTCAGATTGCTTCTCGTGTAACTGTGAACTGTGTCAGCGCAGGGAATCCGTCTCTGTTGAGCAGATGTCAATCCTGCCTCGCTTTTGCTTTGTTGCCTCTACCAAGATGATTTCCCGTTTCTCTCTTCACTGGAGCAGGCAGACACAGCCAACGCACATCAAGTGTCAAGAGACACGCTCTGCTGAGCTCAACGCTTGTGCAGATGCACATGTGCGACGAAGTCAACACACGTGCTTGTGGAGAGAAAGAAAGGGACTCCCAGGCGTGTGGAGCGACGGGGAGAAAGAGCGGGCGCTGAGGAACACAGTTTCAAACAGACTGTCTCCACACAAACAGGCACCTGTCTGCAGGTATCCTAGATCTTGATTCTTGAACTTGAGGAAACACGCGTCTGAGCAAAACTCCCAAACGCTTCCAGGAAAGACACAGGCTCTCCCACAAGCACACAAGTGTTTGCCCTCAGCTATAGATCAGGGACAAGCCTGTGAAGAGCAACCAAAGAGCTCGTCCGTCTTTCCCTCAATAGATGGGAGTAGGCGCGCTTGCGGATGTGTGCGTGTGTGTGGCCACGCGTTTGCTTAGGCATCAGTGTGTGAAAAGGTAGGTGCTTTTCTCTAGCTGCGTGTGCGTGCACGTGGTGCTGGGTGCACATCCCTGGGTGCTCGTGGAAAGGTTTCTGCATGGTTTTCGCTGAGGAATCGTGTGTGTGCACATGGACAAAGAGAAGGCGCAGCAACCAGGTTCCAGCGCCGAAGAAGGCAAAAGGCGAGGTTTCCGGCGCTATCTCCTTCTCTCCCCAGAGCTAGTCGCGCAAAGCAAGCCGCTAAGCCGGCGACCGGCAAGAGAGCTACAACGAAGCATGCCGAACGGAGAAAATAGCAGCAGCTCATCTGTTCACACCTTGTTTCTGCCATGTGCTTGAACGCCAAGACGTTCGCGCTTCTGTGAGATGAAAGACGTCCTTCTGCATATGTGGTTGCTCACACCGGTGCACTTGTTAGTGTATCCATTCAGTCCTGGGCTGCGGGGCATTCAGAAGTGGCTCTGTGGAGACGTCTGCATAGAGGCAGCTGTCAGAACACGCACACTCGATTGTTCACCAAAACATATGCAGACGCGTCCTTAGCCTGTAGATTTGGATGCACAGAGTTCCCTGTGTTCGCAAGAGACAAGGGAATCGCGTCTGTGCGCACAGAAGCAATAGCGGACCGTTTCCCTCGGAGTGAACGCGAAAGAGCCGTCTATATACTCGCAGACACGCGAACGTGCCTCAATGCGGTCACAGAGGCAGCAGCTTTTGCACAGATGCTCCTGGTGATTCTGGCACTTTCCAGGCACACTCCTGAAAGTCGCGCACACTGCTGTTCACTCGCTAAACGACCTCTTGGGAAACACGTCTCCGGTCGACGGACCGCTCAGATTGCTTCTCGTGTAACTGTGAACTGTGTCAGCGCAGGGAATCCGTCTCTGTTGAGCAGATGTGGATCCTGCCTCGCCTTTGCTTTGTTGCCTCTACCAAGATGATTTCCCGTTTCTCTCTTCACTGGAGCAGGCAGACACAGCCAACGCACATCAAGTGTCAAGAGACACGCTCTGCTGAGCTCAACGCTTGTGCAGATGCACATGTGCGACGAAGTCAACACACGTGCTTGTGGAGAGAAAGAAAGGGACTCCCAGGCGTGTGGAGCGACGGGGAGAAAGAGCGGGCGCTGAGGAACACAGTTTCAAACAGACTGTCTCCACACAAACAGGCACCTGTCTGCAGGTATCCTAGATCTTGATTCTTGAACTTGAGGAAACACGCGTCTGAGCAAAACTCCCAAACGCTTCCAGGAAAGACACAGGCTCTCCCACAAGCACACAAGTGTTTGCCCTCAGCTATAGATCAGGGACAAGCCTGTGAAGAGCAACCAAAGAGCTCGTCCGTCTTTCCCTCAATAGATGGGAGTAGGCGCGCTTGCGGATGTGTGCGTGTGTGTGGCCACGCGTTTGCTTAGGCATCAGTGTGTGAAAAGGTAGGTGCTTTTCTCTAGCTGCGTGTGCGTGCACGTGGTGCTGGGTGCACATCCCTGGGTGCTCGTGGAAAGGTTTCTGCATGGTTTTCGCTGAGGAATCGTGTGTGTGCACATGGACAAAGAGAAGGCGCAGCAACCAGGTTCCAGCGCCGAAGAAGGCAAAAGGCGAGGTTTCCGGCGCTATCTCCTTCTCTCCCCAGAGCTAGTCGCGCAAAGCAAGCCGCTAAGCCGGCGACCGGCAAGAGAGCTACAACGAAGCATGCCGAACGGAGAAAATAGCAGCAGCTCATCTGTTCACACCTTGTTTCTGCCATGTGCTTGAACGCCAAGACGTTCGCGCTTCTGTGAGATGAAAGACGTCCTTCTGCATATGTGGTTGCTCACACCGGTGCACTTGTTAGTGTATCCATTCAGTCCTGGGCTGCGGGGCATTCAGAAGTGGCTCTGTGGAGACGTCTGCATAGAGGCAGCTGTCAGAACACGCACACTCGATTGTTCACCAAAACATATGCAGACGCGTCCTTAGCCTGTAGATTTGGATGCACAGAGTTCCCTGTGTTCGCAAGAGACAAGGGAATCGCGTCTGTGCGCACAGAAGCAATAGCGGACCGTTTCCCTCGGAGTGAACGCGAAAGAGCCGTCTATATACTCGCAGACACGCGAACGTGCCTCAATGCGGTCACAGAGGCAGCAGCTTTTGCACAGATGCTCCTGGTGATTCTGGCACTTTCCAGGCACACTCCTGAAAGTCGCGCACACTGCTGTTCACTCGCTAAATGACCTCTTGGGAAACACGTCTCCGGTCGACGGACCGCTCAGATTGCTTCTCGTGTAACTGTGAACTGTGTCAGCGCAGGGAATCCGTCTCTGTTGAGCAGATGTCAATCCTGCCTCGCTTTTGCTTTGTTGCCTCTACCAAGATGATTTCCCGTTTCTCTCTTCACTGGAGCAGGCAGACACAGCCAACGCACATCAAGTGTCAAGAGACACGCTCTGCTGAGCTCAACGCTTGTGCAGATGCACATGTGCGACGAAGTCAACACACGTGCTTGTGGAGAGAAAGAAAGGGACTCCCAGGCGTGTGGAGCGACGGGGAGAAAGAGCGGGCGCTGAGGAACACAGTTTCAAACAGACTGTCTCCACACAAACAGGCACCTGTCTGCAGGTATCCTAGATCTTGATTCTTGAACTTGAGGAAACACGCGTCTGAGCAAAACTCCCAAACGCTTCCAGGAAAGACACAGGCTCTCCCACAAGCACACAAGTGTTTGCCCTCAGCTATAGATCAGGGACAAGCCTGTGAAGAGCAACCAAAGAGCTCGTCCGTCTTTCCCTCAATAGATGGGAGTAGGCGCGCTTGCGGATGTGTGCGTGTGTGTGGCCACGCGTTTGCTTAGGCATCAGTGTGTGAAAAGGTAGGTGCTTTTCTCTAGCTGCGTGTGCGTGCACGTGGTGCTGGGTGCACATCCCTGGGTGCTCGTGGAAAGGTTTCTGCATGGTTTTCGCTGAGGAATCGTGTGTGTGCACATGGACAAAGAGAAGGCGCAGCAACCAGGTTCCAGCGCCGAAGAAGGCAAAAGGCGAGGTTTCCGGCGCTATCTCCTTCTCTCCCCAGAGCTAGTCGCGCAAAGCAAGCCGCTAAGCCGGCGACCGGCAAGAGAGCTACAACGAAGCATGCCGAACGGAGAAAATAGCAGCAGCTCATCTGTTCACACCTTGTTTCTGCCATGTGCTTGAACGCCAAGACGTTCGCGCTTCTGTGAGATGAAAGACGTCCTTCTGCATATGTGGTTGCTCACACCGGTGCACTTGTTAGTGTATCCATTCAGTCCTGGGCTGCGGGGCATTCAGAAGTGGCTCTGTGGAGACGTCTGCATAGAGGCAGCTGTCAGAACACGCACACTCGATTGTTCACCAAAACATATGCAGACGCGTCCTTAGCCTGTAGATTTGGATGCACAGAGTTCCCTGTGTTCGCAAGAGACAAGGGAATCGCGTCTGTGCGCACAGAAGCAATAGCGGACCGTTTCCCTCGGAGTGAACGCGAAAGAGCCGTCTATATACTCGCAGACACGCGAACGTGCCTCAATGCGGTCACAGAGGCAGCAGCTTTTGCACAGATGCTCCTGGTGATTCTGGCACTTTCCAGGCACACTCCTGAAAGTCGCGCACACTGCTGTTCACTCGCTAAACGACCTCTTGGGAAACACGTCTCCGGTCGACGGACCGCTCAGATTGCTTCTCGTGTAACTGTGAACTGTGTCAGCGCAGGGAATCCGTCTCTGTTGAGCAGATGTGGATCCTGCCTCGCCTTTGCTTTGTTGCCTCTACCAAGATGATTTCCCGTTTCTCTCTTCACTGGAGCAGGCAGACACAGCCAACGCACATCAAGTGTCAAGAGACACGCTCTGCTGAGCTCAACGCTTGTGCAGATGCACATGTGCGACGAAGTCAACACACGTGCTTGTGGAGAGAAAGAAAGGGACTCCCAGGCGTGTGGAGCGACGGGGAGAAAGAGCGGGCGCTGAGGAACACAGTTTCAAACAGACTGTCTCCACACAAACAGGCACCTGTCTGCAGGTATCCTAGATCTTGATTCTTGAACTTGAGGAAACACGCGTCTGAGCAAAACTCCCAAACGCTTCCAGGAAAGACACAGGCTCTCCCACAAGCACACAAGTGTTTGCCCTCAGCTATAGATCAGGGACAAGCCTGTGAAGAGCAACCAAAGAGCTCGTCCGTCTTTCCCTCAATAGATGGGAGTAGGCGCGCTTGCGGATGTGTGCGTGTGTGTGGCCACGCGTTTGCTTAGGCATCAGTGTGTGAAAAGGTAGGTGCTTTTCTCTAGCTGCGTGTGCGTGCACGTGGTGCTGGGTGCACATCCCTGGGTGCTCGTGGAAAGGTTTCTGCATGGTTTTCGCTGAGGAATCGTGTGTGTGCACATGGACAAAGAGAAGGCGCAGCAACCAGGTTCCAGCGCCGAAGAAGGCAAAAGGCGAGGTTTCCGGCGCTATCTCCTTCTCTCCCCAGAGCTAGTCGTGCAAAGCAAGCCGCTAAGCCGGCGACCGGCAAGAGAGCTACAACGAAGCATGCCGAACGGAGAAAATAGCAGCAGCTCATCTGTTCACACCTTGTTTCTGCCATGTGCTTGAACGCCAAGACGTTCGCGCTTCTGTGAGATGAAAGACGTCCTTCTGCATATGTGGTTGCTCACACCGGTGCACTTGTTAGTGTATCCATTCAGTCCTGGGCTGCGGGGCATTCAGAAGTGGCTCTGTGGAGACGTCTGCATAGAGGCAGCTGTCAGAACACGCACACTCGATTGTTCACCAAAACATATGCAGACGCGTCCTTAGCCTGTAGATTTGGATGCACAGAGTTCCCTGTGTTCGCAAGAGACAAGGGAATCGCGTCTGTGCGCACAGAAGCAATAGCGGACCGTTTCCCTCGGAGTGAACGCGAAAGAGCCGTCTATATACTCGCAGACACGCGAACGTGCCTCAATGCGGTCACAGAGGCAGCAGCTTTTGCACAGATGCTCCTGGTGATTCTGGCACTTTCCAGGCACACTCCTGAAAGTCGCGCACACTGCTGTTCACTCGCTAAATGACCTCTTGGGAAACACGTCTCCGGTCGACGGACCGCTCAGATTGCTTCTCGTGTAACTGTGAACTGTGTCAGCGCAGGGAATCCGTCTCTGTTGAGCAGATGTCAATCCTGCCTCGCTTTTGCTTTGTTGCCTCTACCAAGATGATTTCCCGTTTCTCTCTTCACTGGAGCAGGCAGACACAGCCAACGCACATCAAGTGTCAAGAGACACGCTCTGCTGAGCTCAACGCTTGTGCAGATGCACATGTGCGACGAAGTCAACACACGTGCTTGTGGAGAGAAAGAAAGGGACTCCCAGGCGTGTGGAGCGACGGGGAGAAAGAGCGGGCGCTGAGGAACACAGTTTCAAACAGACTGTCTCCACACAAACAGGCACCTGTCTGCAGGTATCCTAGATCTTGATTCTTGAACTTGAGGAAACACGCGTCTGAGCAAAACTCCCAAACGCTTCCAGGAAAGACACAGGCTCTCCCACAAGCACACAAGTGTTTGCCCTCAGCTATAGATCAGGGACAAGCCTGTGAAGAGCAACCAAAGAGCTCGTCCGTCTTTCCCTCAATAGATGGGAGTAGGCGCGCTTGCGGATGTGTGCGTGTGTGTGGCCACGCGTTTGCTTAGGCATCAGTGTGTGAAAAGGTAGGTGCTTTTCTCTAGCTGCGTGTGCGTGCACGTGGTGCTGGGTGCACATCCCTGGGTGCTCGTGGAAAGGTTTCTGCATGGTTTTCGCTGAGGAATCGTGTGTGTGCACATGGACAAAGAGAAGGCGCAGCAACCAGGTTCCAGCGCCGAAGAAGGCAAAAGGCGAGGTTTCCGGCGCTATCTCCTTCTCTCCCCAGAGCTAGTCGCGCAAAGCAAGCCGCTAAGCCGGCGACCGGCAAGAGAGCTACAACGAAGCATGCCGAACGGAGAAAATAGCAGCAGCTCATCTGTTCACACCTTGTTTCTGCCATGTGCTTGAACGCCAAGACGTTCGCGCTTCTGTGAGATGAAAGACGTCCTTCTGCATATGTGGTTGCTCACACCGGTGCACTTGTTAGTGTATCCATTCAGTCCTGGGCTGCGGGGCATTCAGAAGTGGCTCTGTGGAGACGTCTGCATAGAGGCAGCTGTCAGAACACGCACACTCGATTGTTCACCAAAACATATGCAGACGCGTCCTTAGCCTGTAGATTTGGATGCACAGAGTTCCCTGTGTTCGCAAGAGACAAGGGAATCGCGTCTGTGCGCACAGAAGCAATAGCGGACCGTTTCCCTCGGAGTGAACGCGAAAGAGCCGTCTATATACTCGCAGACACGCGAACGTGCCTCAATGCGGTCACAGAGGCAGCAGCTTTTGCACAGATGCTCCTGGTGATTCTGGCACTTTCCAGGCACACTCCTGAAAGTCGCGCACACTGCTGTTCACTCGCTAAACGACCTCTTGGGAAACACGTCTCCGGTCGACGGACCGCTCAGATTGCTTCTCGTGTAACTGTGAACTGTGTCAGCGCAGGGAATCCGTCTCTGTTGAGCAGATGTGGATCCTGCCTCGCCTTTGCTTTGTTGCCTCTACCAAGATGATTTCCCGTTTCTCTCTTCACTGGAGCAGGCAGACACAGCCAACGCACATCAAGTGTCAAGAGACACGCTCTGCTGAGCTCAACGCTTGTGCAGATGCACATGTGCGACGAAGTCAACACACGTGCTTGTGGAGAGAAAGAAAGGGACTCCCAGGCGTGTGGAGCGACGGGGAGAAAGAGCGGGCGCTGAGGAACACAGTTTCAAACAGACTGTCTCCACACAAACAGGCACCTGTCTGCAGGTATCCTAGATCTTGATTCTTGAACTTGAGGAAACACGCGTCTGAGCAAAACTCCCAAACGCTTCCAGGAAAGACACAGGCTCTCCCACAAGCACACAAGTGTTTGCCCTCAGCTATAGATCAGGGACAAGCCTGTGAAGAGCAACCAAAGAGCTCGTCCGTCTTTCCCTCAATAGATGGGAGTAGGCGCGCTTGCGGATGTGTGCGTGTGTGTGGCCACGCGTTTGCTTAGGCATCAGTGTGTGAAAAGGTAGGTGCTTTTCTCTAGCTGCGTGTGCGTGCACGTGGTGCTGGGTGCACATCCCTGGGTGCTCGTGGAAAGGTTTCTGCATGGTTTTCGCTGAGGAATCGTGTGTGTGCACATGGACAAAGAGAAGGCGCAGCAACCAGGTTCCAGCGCCGAAGAAGGCAAAAGGCGAGGTTTCCGGCGCTATCTCCTTCTCTCCCCAGAGCTAGTCGCGCAAAGCAAGCCGCTAAGCCGGCGACCGGCAAGAGAGCTACAACGAAGCATGCCGAACGGAGAAAATAGCAGCAGCTCATCTGTTCACACCTTGTTTCTGCCATGTGCTTGAACGCCAAGACGTTCGCGCTTCTGTGAGATGAAAGACGTCCTTCTGCATATGTGGTTGCTCACACCGGTGCACTTGTTAGTGTATCCATTCAGTCCTGGGCTGCGGGGCATTCAGAAGTGGCTCTGTGGAGACGTCTGCATAGAGGCAGCTGTCAGAACACGCACACTCGATTGTTCACCAAAACATATGCAGACGCGTCCTTAGCCTGTAGATTTGGATGCACAGAGTTCCCTGTGTTCGCAAGAGACAAGGGAATCGCGTCTGTGCGCACAGAAGCAATAGCGGACCGTTTCCCTCGGAGTGAACGCGAAAGAGCCGTCTATATACTCGCAGACACGCGAACGTGCCTCAATGCGGTCACAGAGGCAGCAGCTTTTGCACAGATGCTCCTGGTGATTCTGGCACTTTCCAGGCACACTCCTGAAAGTCGCGCACACTGCTGTTCACTCGCTAAATGACCTCTTGGGAAACACGTCTCCGGTCGACGGACCGCTCAGATTGCTTCTCGTGTAACTGTGAACTGTGTCAGCGCAGGGAATCCGTCTCTGTTGAGCAGATGTCAATCCTGCCTCGCTTTTGCTTTGTTGCCTCTACCAAGATGATTTCCCGTTTCTCTCTTCACTGGAGCAGGCAGACACAGCCAACGCACATCAAGTGTCAAGAGACACGCTCTGCTGAGCTCAACGCTTGTGCAGATGCACATGTGCGACGAAGTCAACACACGTGCTTGTGGAGAGAAAGAAAGGGACTCCCAGGCGTGTGGAGCGACGGGGAGAAAGAGCGGGCGCTGAGGAACACAGTTTCAAACAGACTGTCTCCACACAAACAGGCACCTGTCTGCAGGTATCCTAGATCTTGATTCTTGAACTTGAGGAAACACGCGTCTGAGCAAAACTCCCAAACGCTTCCAGGAAAGACACAGGCTCTCCCACAAGCACACAAGTGTTTGCCCTCAGCTATAGATCAGGGACAAGCCTGTGAAGAGCAACCAAAGAGCTCGTCCGTCTTTCCCTCAATAGATGGGAGTAGGCGCGCTTGCGGATGTGTGCGTGTGTGTGGCCACGCGTTTGCTTAGGCATCAGTGTGTGAAAAGGTAGGTGCTTTTCTCTAGCTGCGTGTGCGTGCACGTGGTGCTGGGTGCACATCCCTGGGTGCTCGTGGAAAGGTTTCTGCATGGTTTTCGCTGAGGAATCGTGTGTGTGCACATGGACAAAGAGAAGGCGCAGCAACCAGGTTCCAGCGCCGAAGAAGGCAAAAGGCGAGGTTTCCGGCGCTATCTCCTTCTCTCCCCAGAGCTAGTCGCGCAAAGCAAGCCGCTAAGCCGGCGACCGGCAAGAGAGCTACAACGAAGCATGCCGAACGGAGAAAATAGCAGCAGCTCATCTGTTCACACCTTGTTTCTGCCATGTGCTTGAACGCCAAGACGTTCGCGCTTCTGTGAGATGAAAGACGTCCTTCTGCATATGTGGTTGCTCACACCGGTGCACTTGTTAGTGTATCCATTCAGTCCTGGGCTGCGGGGCATTCAGAAGTGGCTCTGTGGAGACGTCTGCATAGAGGCAGCTGTCAGAACACGCACACTCGATTGTTCACCAAAACATATGCAGACGCGTCCTTAGCCTGTAGATTTGGATGCACAGAGTTCCCTGTGTTCGCAAGAGACAAGGGAATCGCGTCTGTGCGCACAGAAGCAATAGCGGACCGTTTCCCTCGGAGTGAACGCGAAAGAGCCGTCTATATACTCGCAGACACGCGAACGTGCCTCAATGCGGTCACAGAGGCAGCAGCTTTTGCACAGATGCTCCTGGTGATTCTGGCACTTTCCAGGCACACTCCTGAAAGTCGCGCACACTGCTGTTCACTCGCTAAACGACCTCTTGGGAAACACGTCTCCGGTCGACGGACCGCTCAGATTGCTTCTCGTGTAACTGTGAACTGTGTCAGCGCAGGGAATCCGTCTCTGTTGAGCAGATGTCGATCCTGCCTCGCTTTTGCTTTGTTGCCTCTACCAAGATGATTTCCCGTTTCTCTCTTCACTGGAGCAGGCAGACACAGCCAACGCACATCAAGTGTCAAGAGACACGCTCTGCTGAGCTCAACGCTTGTGCAGATGCACATGTGCGACGAAGTCAACACACGTGCTTGTGGAGAGAAAGAAAGGGACTCCCAGGCGTGTGGAGCGACGGGGAGAAAGAGCGGGCGCTGAGGAACACAGTTTCAAACAGACTGTCTCCACACAAACAGGCACCTGTCTGCAGGTATCCTAGATCTTGATTCTTGAACTTGAGGAAACACGCGTCTGAGCAAAACTCCCAAACGCTTCCAGGAAAGACACAGGCTCTCCCACAAGCACACAAGTGTTTGCCCTCAGCTATAGATCAGGGACAAGCCTGTGAAGAGCAACCAAAGAGCTCGTCCGTCTTTCCCTCAATAGATGGGAGTAGGCGCGCTTGCGGATGTGTGCGTGTGTGTGGCCACGCGTTTGCTTAGGCATCAGTGTGTGAAAAGGTAGGTGCTTTTCTCTAGCTGCGTGTGCGTGCACGTGGTGCTGGGTGCACATCCCTGGGTGCTCGTGGAAAGGTTTCTGCATGGTTTTCGCTGAGGAATCGTGTGTGTGCACATGGACAAAGAGAAGGCGCAGCAACCAGGTTCCAGCGCCGAAGAAGGCAAAAGGCGAGGTTTCCGGCGCTATCTCCTTCTCTCCCCAGAGCTAGTCGCGCAAAGCAAGCCGCTAAGCCGGCGACCGGCAAGAGAGCTACAACGAAGCATGCCGAACGGAGAAAATAGCAGCAGCTCATCTGTTCACACCTTGTTTCTGCCATGTGCTTGAACGCCAAGACGTTCGCGCTTCTGTGAGATGAAAGACGTCCTTCTGCATATGTGGTTGCTCACACCGGTGCACTTGTTAGTGTATCCATTCAGTCCTGGGCTGCGGGGCATTCAGAAGTGGCTCTGTGGAGACGTCTGCATAGAGGCAGCTGTCAGAACACGCACACTCGATTGTTCACCAAAACATATGCAGACGCGTCCTTAGCCTGTAGATTTGGATGCACAGAGTTCCCTGTGTTCGCAAGAGACAAGGGAATCGCGTCTGTGCGCACAGAAGCAATAGCGGACCGTTTCCCTCGGAGTGAACGCGAAAGAGCCGTCTATATACTCGCAGACACGCGAACGTGCCTCAATGCGGTCACAGAGGCAGCAGCTTTTGCACAGATGCTCCTGGTGATTCTGGCACTTTCCAGGCACACTCCTGAAAGTCGCGCACACTGCTGTTCACTCGCTAAACGACCTCTTGGGAAACACGTCTCCGGTCGACGGACCGCTCAGATTGCTTCTCGTGTAACTGTGAACTGTGTCAGCGCAGGGAATCCGTCTCTGTTGAGCAGATGTCAATCCTGCCTCGCCTTTGCTTTGTTGCCTCTACCAAGATGATTTCCCGTTTCTCTCTTCACTGGAGCAGGCAGACACAGCCAACGCACATCAAGTGTCAAGAGACACGCTCTGCTGAGCTCAACGCTTGTGCAGATGCACATGTGCGACGAAGTCAACACACGTGCTTGTGGAGAGAAAGAAAGGGACTCCCAGGCGTGTGGAGCGACGGGGAGAAAGAGCGGGCGCTGAGGAACACAGTTTCAAACAGACTGTCTCCACACAAACAGGCACCTGTCTGCAGGTATCCTAGATCTTGATTCTTGAACTTGAGGAAACACGCGTCTGAGCAAAACTCCCAAACGCTTCCAGGAAAGACACAGGCTCTCCCACAAGCACACAAGTGTTTGCCCTCAGCTATAGATCAGGGACAAGCCTGTGAAGAGCAACCAAAGAGCTCGTCCGTCTTTCCCTCAATAGATGGGAGTAGGCGCGCTTGCGGATGTGTGCGTGTGTGTGGCCACGCGTTTGCTTAGGCATCAGTGTGTGAAAAGGTAGGTGCTTTTCTCTAGCTGCGTGTGCGTGCACGTGGTGCTGGGTGCACATCCCTGGGTGCTCGTGGAAAGGTTTCTGCATGGTTTTCGCTGAGGAATCGTGTGTGTGCACATGGACAAAGAGAAGGCGCAGCAACCAGGTTCCAGCGCCGAAGAAGGCAAAAGGCGAGGTTTCCGGCGCTATCTCCTTCTCTCCCCAGAGCTAGTCGCGCAAAGCAAGCCGCTAAGCCGGCGACCGGCAAGAGAGCTACAACGAAGCATGCCGAACGGAGAAAATAGCAGCAGCTCATCTGTTCACACCTTGTTTCTGCCATGTGCTTGAACGCCAAGACGTTCGCGCTTCTGTGGGATGAAAGACGTCCTTCTGCATATGTGGTTGCTCACACCGGTGCACTTGTTAGTGTATCCATTCAGTCCTGGGCTGCGGGGCATTCAGAAGTGGCTCTGTGGAGACGTCTGCATAGAGGCAGCTGTCAGAACACGCACACTCGATTGTTCACCAAAACATATGCAGACGCGTCCTTAGCCTGTAGATTTGGATGCACAGAGTTCCCTGTGTTCGCAAGAGACAAGGGAATCGCGTCTGTGCGCACAGAAGCAATAGCGGACCGTTTCCCTCGGAGTGAACGCGAAAGAGCCGTCTATATACTCGCAGACACGCGAACGTGCCTCAATGCGGTCACAGAGGCAGCAGCTTTTGCACAGATGCTCCTGGTGATTCTGGCACTTTCCAGGCACACTCCTGAAAGTCGCGCACACTGCTGTTCACTCGCTAAACGACCTCTTGGGAAACACGTCTCCGGTCGACGGACCGCTCAGATTGCTTCTCGTGTAACTGTGAACTGTGTCAGCGCAGGGAATCCGTCTCTGTTGAGCAGATGTCAATCCTGCCTCGCCTTTGCTTTGTTGCCTCTACCAAGATGATTTCCCGTTTCTCTCTTCACTGGAGCAGGCAGACACAGCCAACGCACATCAAGTGTCAAGAGACACGCTCTGCTGAGCTCAACGCTTGTGCAGATGCACATGTGCGACGAAGTCAACACACGTGCTTGTGGAGAGAAAGAAAGGGACTCCCAGGCGTGTGGAGCGACGGGGAGAAAGAGCGGGCGCTGAGGAACACAGTTTCAAACAGACTGTCTCCACACAAACAGGCACCTGTCTGCAGGTATCCTAGATCTTGATTCTTGAACTTGAGGAAACACGCGTCTGAGCAAAACTCCCAAACGCTTCCAGGAAAGACACAGGCTCTCCCACAAGCACACAAGTGTTTGCCCTCAGCTATAGATCAGGGACAAGCCTGTGAAGAGCAACCAAAGAGCTCGTCCGTCTTTCCCTCAATAGATGGGAGTAGGCGCGCTTGCGGATGTGTGCGTGTGTGTGGCCACGCGTTTGCTTAGGCATCAGTGTGTGAAAAGGTAGGTGCTTTTCTCTAGCTGCGTGTGCGTGCACGTGGTGCTGGGTGCACATCCCTGGGTGCTCGTGGAAAGGTTTCTGCATGGTTTTCGCTGAGGAATCGTGTGTGTGCACATGGACAAAGAGAAGGCGCAGCAACCAGGTTCCAGCGCCGAAGAAGGCAAAAGGCGAGGTTTCCGGCGCTATCTCCTTCTCTCCCCAGAGCTAGTCGCGCAAAGCAAGCCGCTAAGCCGGCGACCGGCAAGAGAGCTACAACGAAGCATGCCGAACGGAGAAAATAGCAGCAGCTCATCTGTTCACACCTTGTTTCTGCCATGTGCTTGAACGCCAAGACGTTCGCGCTTCTGTGAGATGAAAGACGTCCTTCTGCATATGTGGTTGCTCACACCGGTGCACTTGTTAGTGTATCCATTCAGTCCTGGGCTGCGGGGCATTCAGAAGTGGCTCTGTGGAGACGTCTGCATAGAGGCAGCTGTCAGAACACGCACACTCGATTGTTCACCAAAACATATGCAGACGCGTCCTTAGCCTGTAGATTTGGATGCACAGAGTTCCCTGTGTTCGCAAGAGACAAGGGAATCGCGTCTGTGCGCACAGAAGCAATAGCGGACCGTTTCCCTCGGAGTGAACGCGAAAGAGCCGTCTATATACTCGCAGACACGCGAACGTGCCTCAATGCGGTCACAGAGGCAGCAGCTTTTGCACAGATGCTCCTGGTGATTCTGGCACTTTCCAGGCACACTCCTGAAAGTCGCGCACACTGCTGTTCACTCGCTAAACGACCTCTTGGGAAACACGTCTCCGGTCGACGGACCGCTCAGATTGCTTCTCGTGTAACTGTGAACTGTGTCAGCGCAGGGAATCCGTCTCTGTTGAGCAGATGTGGATCCTGCCTCGCTTTTGCTTTGTTGCCTCTACCAAGATGATTTCCCGTTTCTCTCTTCACTGGAGCAGGCAGACACAGCCAACGCACATCAAGTGTCAAGAGACACGCTCTGCTGAGCTCAACGCTTGTGCAGATGCACATGTGCGACGAAGTCAACACACGTGCTTGTGGAGAGAAAGAAAGGGACTCCCAGGCGTGTGGAGCGACGGGGAGAAAGAGCGGGCGCTGAGGAACACAGTTTCAAACAGACTGTCTCCACACAAACAGGCACCTGTCTGCAGGTATCCTAGATCTTGATTCTTGAACTTGAGGAAACACGCGTCTGAGCAAAACTCCCAAACGCTTCCAGGAAAGACACAGGCTCTCCCACAAGCACACAAGTGTTTGCCCTCAGCTATAGATCAGGGACAAGCCTGTGAAGAGCAACCAAAGAGCTCGTCCGTCTTTCCCTCAATAGATGGGAGTAGGCGCGCTTGCGGATGTGTGCGTGTGTGTGGCCACGCGTTTGCTTAGGCATCAGTGTGTGAAAAGGTAGGTGCTTTTCTCTAGCTGCGTGTGCGTGCACGTGGTGCTGGGTGCACATCCCTGGGTGCTCGTGGAAAGGTTTCTGCATGGTTTTCGCTGAGGAATCGTGTGTGTGCACATGGACAAAGAGAAGGCGCAGCAACCAGGTTCCAGCGCCGAAGAAGGCAAAAGGCGAGGTTTCCGGCGCTATCTCCTTCTCTCCCCAGAGCTAGTCGCGCAAAGCAAGCCGCTAAGCCGGCGACCGGCAAGAGAGCTACAACGAAGCATGCCGAACGGAGAAAATAGCAGCAGCTCATCTGTTCACACCTTGTTTCTGCCATGTGCTTGAACGCCAAGACGTTCGCGCTTCTGTGAGATGAAAGACGTCCTTCTGCATATGTGGTTGCTCACACCGGTGCACTTGTTAGTGTATCCATTCAGTCCTGGGCTGCGGGGCATTCAGAAGTGGCTCTGTGGAGACGTCTGCATAGAGGCAGCTGTCAGAACACGCACACTCGATTGTTCACCAAAACATATGCAGACGCGTCCTTAGCCTGTAGATTTGGATGCACAGAGTTCCCTGTGTTCGCAAGAGACAAGGGAATCGCGTCTGTGCGCACAGAAGCAATAGCGGACCGTTTCCCTCGGAGTGAACGCGAAAGAGCCGTCTATATACTCGCAGACACGCGAACGTGCCTCAATGCGGTCACAGAGGCAGCAGCTTTTGCACAGATGCTCCTGGTGATTCTGGCACTTTCCAGGCACACTCCTGAAAGTCGCGCACACTGCTGTTCACTCGCTAAACGACCTCTTGGGAAACACGTCTCCGGTCGACGGACCGCTCAGATTGCTTCTCGTGTAACTGTGAACTGTGTCAGCGCAGGGAATCCGTCTCTGTTGAGCAGATGTGGATCCTGCCTCGCTTTTGCTTTGTTGCCTCTACCAAGATGATTTCCCGTTTCTCTCTTCACTGGAGCAGGCAGACACAGCCAACGCACATCAAGTGTCAAGAGACACGCTCTGCTGAGCTCAACGCTTGTGCAGATGCACATGTGCGACGAAGTCAACACACGTGCTTGTGGAGAGAAAGAAAGGGACTCCCAGGCGTGTGGAGCGACGGGGAGAAAGAGCGGGCGCTGAGGAACACAGTTTCAAACAGACTGTCTCCACACAAACAGGCACCTGTCTGCAGGTATCCTAGATCTTGATTCTTGAACTTGAGGAAACACGCGTCTGAGCAAAACTCCCAAACGCTTCCAGGAAAGACACAGGCTCTCCCACAAGCACACAAGTGTTTGCCCTCAGCTATAGATCAGGGACAAGCCTGTGAAGAGCAACCAAAGAGCTCGTCCGTCTTTCCCTCAATAGATGGGAGTAGGCGCGCTTGCGGATGTGTGCGTGTGTGTGGCCACGCGTTTGCTTAGGCATCAGTGTGTGAAAAGGTAGGTGCTTTTCTCTAGCTGCGTGTGCGTGCACGTGGTGCTGGGTGCACATCCCTGGGTGCTCGTGGAAAGGTTTCTGCATGGTTTTCGCTGAGGAATCGTGTGTGTGCACATGGACAAAGAGAAGGCGCAGCAACCAGGTTCCAGCGCCGAAGAAGGCAAAAGGCGAGGTTTCCGGCGCTATCTCCTTCTCTCCCCAGAGCTAGTCGCGCAAAGCAAGCCGCTAAGCCGGCGACCGGCAAGAGAGCTACAACGAAGCATGCCGAACGGAGAAAATAGCAGCAGCTCATCTGTTCACACCTTGTTTCTGCCATGTGCTTGAACGCCAAGACGTTCGCGCTTCTGTGAGATGAAAGACGTCCTTCTGCATATGTGGTTGCTCACACCGGTGCACTTGTTAGTGTATCCATTCAGTCCTGGGCTGCGGGGCATTCAGAAGTGGCTCTGTGGAGACGTCTGCATAGAGGCAGCTGTCAGAACACGCACACTCGATTGTTCACCAAAACATATGCAGACGCGTCCTTAGCCTGTAGATTTGGATGCACAGAGTTCCCTGTGTTCGCAAGAGACAAGGGAATCGCGTCTGTGCGCACAGAAGCAATAGCGGACCGTTTCCCTCGGAGTGAACGCGAAAGAGCCGTCTATATACTCGCAGACACGCGAACGTGCCTCAATGCGGTCACAGAGGCAGCAGCTTTTGCACAGATGCTCCTGGTGATTCTGGCACTTTCCAGGCACACTCCTGAAAGTCGCGCACACTGCTGTTCACTCGCTAAACGACCTCTTGGGAAACACGTCTCCGGTCGACGGACCGCTCAGATTGCTTCTCGTGTAACTGTGAACTGTGTCAGCGCAGGGAATCCGTCTCTGTTGAGCAGATGTGGATCCTGCCTCGCTTTTGCTTTGTTGCCTCTACCAAGATGATTTCCCGTTTCTCTCTTCACTGGAGCACGCAGACACAGCCAACGCACATCAAGTGTCAAGAGACACGCTCTGCTGAGCTCAACGCTTGTGCAGATGCACATGTGCGACGAAGTCAACACACGTGCTTGTGGAGAGAAAGAAAGGGACTCCCAGGCGTGTGGAGCGACGGGGAGAAAGAGCGGGCGCTGAGGAACACAGTTTCAAACAGACTGTCTCCACACAAACAGGCACCTGTCTGCAGGTATCCTAGATCTTGATTCTTGAACTTGAGGAAACACGCGTCTGAGCAAAACTCCCAAACGCTTCCAGGAAAGACACAGGCTCTCCCACAAGCACACAAGTGTTTGCCCTCAGCTATAGATCAGGGACAAGCCTGTGAAGAGCAACCAAAGAGCTCGTCCGTCTTTCCCTCAATAGATGGGAGTAGGCGCGCTTGCGGATGTGTGCGTGTGTGTGGCCACGCGTTTGCTTAGGCATCAGTGTGTGAAAAGGTAGGTGCTTTTCTCTAGCTGCGTGTGCGTGCACGTGGTGCTGGGTGCACATCCCTGGGTGCTCGTGGAAAGGTTTCTGCATGGTTTTCGCTGAGGAATCGTGTGTGTGCACATGGACAAAGAGAAGGCGCAGCAACCAGGTTCCAGCGCCGAAGAAGGCAAAAGGCGAGGTTTCCGGCGCTATCTCCTTCTCTCCCCAGAGCTAGTCGCGCAAAGCAAGCCGCTAAGCCGGCGACCGGCAAGAGAGCTACAACGAAGCATGCCGAACGGAGAAAATAGCAGCAGCTCATCTGTTCACACCTTGTTTCTGCCATGTGCTTGAACGCCAAGACGTTCGCGCTTCTGTGAGATGAAAGACGTCCTTCTGCATATGTGGTTGCTCACACCGGTGCACTTGTTAGTGTATCCATTCAGTCCTGGGCTGCGGGGCATTCAGAAGTGGCTCTGTGGAGACGTCTGCATAGAGGCAGCTGTCAGAACACGCACACTCGATTGTTCACCAAAACATATGCAGACGCGTCCTTAGCCTGTAGATTTGGATGCACAGAGTTCCCTGTGTTCGCAAGAGACAAGGGAATCGCGTCTGTGCGCACAGAAGCAATAGCGGACCGTTTCCCTCGGAGTGAACGCGAAAGAGCCGTCTATATACTCGCAGACACGCGAACGTGCCTCAATGCGGTCACAGAGGCAGCAGCTTTTGCACAGATGCTCCTGGTGATTCTGGCACTTTCCAGGCACACTCCTGAAAGTCGCGCACACTGCTGTTCACTCGCTAAACGACCTCTTGGGAAACACGTCTCCGGTCGACGGACCGCTCAGATTGCTTCTCGTGTAACTGTGAACTGTGTCAGCGCAGGGAATCCGTCTCTGTTGAGCAGATGTCAATCCTGCCTCGCTTTTGCTTTGTTGCCTCTACCAAGATGATTTCCCGTTTCTCTCTTCACTGGAGCAGGCAGACACAGCCAACGCACATCAAGTGTCAAGAGACACGCTCTGCTGAGCTCAACGCTTGTGCAGATGCACATGTGCGACGAAGTCAACACACGTGCTTGTGGAGAGAAAGAAAGGGACTCCCAGGCGTGTGGAGCGACGGGGAGAAAGAGCGGGCGCTGAGGAACACAGTTTCAAACAGACTGTCTCCACACAAACAGGCACCTGTCTGCAGGTATCCTAGATCTTGATTCTTGAACTTGAGGAAACACGCGTCTGAGCAAAACTCCCAAACGCTTCCAGGAAAGACACAGGCTCTCCCACAAGCACACAAGTGTTTGCCCTCAGCTATAGATCAGGGACAAGCCTGTGAAGAGCAACCAAAGAGCTCGTCCGTCTTTCCCTCAATAGATGGGAGTAGGCGCGCTTGCGGATGTGTGCGTGTGTGTGGCCACGCGTTTGCTTAGGCATCAGTGTGTGAAAAGGTAGGTGCTTTTCTCTAGCTGCGTGTGCGTGCACGTGGTGCTGGGTGCACATCCCTGGGTGCTCGTGGAAAGGTTTCTGCATGGTTTTCGCTGAGGAATCGTGTGTGTGCACATGGACAAAGAGAAGGCGCAGCAACCAGGTTCCAGCGCCGAAGAAGGCAAAAGGCGAGGTTTCCGGCGCTATCTCCTTCTCTCCCCAGAGCTAGTCGCGCAAAGCAAGCCGCTAAGCCGGCGACCGGCAAGAGAGCTACAACGAAGCATGCCGAACGGAGAAAATAGCAGCAGCTCATCTGTTCACACCTTGTTTCTGCCATGTGCTTGAACGCCAAGACGTTCGCGCTTCTGTGAGATGAAAGACGTCCTTCTGCATATGTGGTTGCTCACACCGGTGCACTTGTTAGTGTATCCATTCAGTCCTGGGCTGCGGGGCATTCAGAAGTGGCTCTGTGGAGACGTCTGCATAGAGGCAGCTGTCAGAACACGCACACTCGATTGTTCACCAAAACATATGCAGACGCGTCCTTAGCCTGTAGATTTGGATGCACAGAGTTCCCTGTGTTCGCAAGAGACAAGGGAATCGCGTCTGTGCGCACAGAAGCAATAGCGGACCGTTTCCCTCGGAGTGAACGCGAAAGAGCCGTCTATATACTCGCAGACACGCGAACGTGCCTCAATGCGGTCACAGAGGCAGCAGCTTTTGCACAGATGCTCCTGGTGATTCTGGCACTTTCCAGGCACACTCCTGAAAGTCGCGCACACTGCTGTTCACTCGCTAAACGACCTCTTGGGAAACACGTCTCCGGTCGACGGACCGCTCAGATTGCTTCTCGTGTAACTGTGAACTGTGTCAGCGCAGGGAATCCGTCTCTGTTGAGCAGATGTCAATCCTGCCTCGCTTTTGCTTTGTTGCCTCTACCAAGATGATTTCCCGTTTCTCTCTTCACTGGAGCAGGCAGACACAGCCAACGCACATCAAGTGTCAAGAGACACGCTCTGCTGAGCTCAACGCTTGTGCAGATGCACATGTGCGACGAAGTCAACACACGTGCTTGTGGAGAGAAAGAAAGGGACTCCCAGGCGTGTGGAGCGACGGGGAGAAAGAGCGGGCGCTGAGGAACACAGTTTCAAACAGACTGTCTCCACACAAACAGGCACCTGTCTGCAGGTATCCTAGATCTTGATTCTTGAACTTGAGGAAACACGCGTCTGAGCAAAACTCCCAAACGCTTCCAGGAAAGACACAGGCTCTCCCACAAGCACACAAGTGTTTGCCCTCAGCTATAGATCAGGGACAAGCCTGTGAAGAGCAACCAAAGAGCTCGTCCGTCTTTCCCTCAATAGATGGGAGTAGGCGCGCTTGCGGATGTGTGCGTGTGTGTGGCCACGCGTTTGCTTAGGCATCAGTGTGTGAAAAGGTAGGTGCTTTTCTCTAGCTGCGTGTGCGTGCACGTGGTGCTGGGTGCACATCCCTGGGTGCTCGTGGAAAGGTTTCTGCATGGTTTTCGCTGAGGAATCGTGTGTGTGCACATGGACAAAGAGAAGGCGCAGCAACCAGGTTCCAGCGCCGAAGAAGGCAAAAGGCGAGGTTTCCGGCGCTATCTCCTTCTCTCCCCAGAGCTAGTCGCGCAAAGCAAGCCGCTAAGCCGGCGACCGGCAAGAGAGCTACAACGAAGCATGCCGAACGGAGAAAATAGCAGCAGCTCATCTGTTCACACCTTGTTTCTGCCATGTGCTTGAACGCCAAGACGTTCGCGCTTCTGTGAGATGAAAGACGTCCTTCTGCATATGTGGTTGCTCACACCGGTGCACTTGTTAGTGTATCCATTCAGTCCTGGGCTGCGGGGCATTCAGAAGTGGCTCTGTGGAGACGTCTGCATAGAGGCAGCTGTCAGAACACGCACACTCGATTGTTCACCAAAACATATGCAGACGCGTCCTTAGCCTGTAGATTTGGATGCACAGAGTTCCCTGTGTTCGCAAGAGACAAGGGAATCGCGTCTGTGCGCACAGAAGCAATAGCGGACCGTTTCCCTCGGAGTGAACGCGAAAGAGCCGTCTATATACTCGCAGACACGCGAACGTGCCTCAATGCGGTCACAGAGGCAGCAGCTTTTGCACAGATGCTCCTGGTGATTCTGGCACTTTCCAGGCACACTCCTGAAAGTCGCGCACACTGCTGTTCACTCGCTAAACGACCTCTTGGGAAACACGTCTCCGGTCGACGGACCGCTCAGATTGCTTCTCGTGTAACTGTGAACTGTGTCAGCGCAGGGAATCCGTCTCTGTTGAGCAGATGTCAATCCTGCCTCGCTTTTGCTTTGTTGCCTCTACCAAGATGATTTCCCGTTTCTCTCTTCACTGGAGCAGGCAGACACAGCCAACGCACATCAAGTGTCAAGAGACACGCTCTGCTGAGCTCAACGCTTGTGCAGATGCACATGTGCGACGAAGTCAACACACGTGCTTGTGGAGAGAAAGAAAGGGACTCCCAGGCGTGTGGAGCGACGGGGAGAAAGAGCGGGCGCTGAGGAGCACAGTTTCAAACAGACTGTCTCCACACAAACAGGCACCTGTCTGCAGGTATCCTAGATCTTGATTCTTGAACTTGAGGAAACACGCGTCTGAGCAAAACTCCCAAACGCTTCCAGGAAAGACACAGGCTCTCCCACAAGCACACAAGTGTTTGCCCTCAGCTATAGATCAGGGACAAGCCTGTGAAGAGCAACCAAAGAGCTCGTCCGTCTTTCTCTCAGTAGATGGGAGTAGGCGCGCTTGCGGATGTGTGCGTGTGTGTGGCCACGCGTTTGCTTAGGCATCAGTGTGTGAAAAGGTAGGTGCTTTTCTCTAGCTGCGTGTGCGTGCACGTGGTGCTGGGTGCACATCCCTGGGTGCTCGTGGAAAGGTTTCTGCATGGTTTTCGCTGAGGAATCGTGTGTGTGCACATGGACAAAGAGAAGGCGCAGCAACCAGGTTCCAGCGCCGAAGAAGGCAAAAGGCGAGGTTTCCGGCGCTATCTCCTTCTCTCCCCAGAGCTAGTCGCGCAAAGCAAGCCGCTAAGCCGGCGACCGGCAAGAGAGCTACAACGAAGCATGCCGAACGGAGAAAATAGCAGCAGCTCATCTGTTCACACCTTGTTTCTGCCATGTGCTTGAACGCCAAGACGTTCGCGCTTCTGTGAGATGAAAGACGTCCTTCTGCATATGTGGTTGCTCACACCGGTGCACTTGTTAGTGTATCCATTCAGTCCTGGGCTGCGGGGCATTCAGAAGTGGCTCTGTGGAGACGTCTGCATAGAGGCAGCTGTCAGAACACGCACACTCGATTGTTCACCAAAACATATGCAGACGCGTCCTTAGCCTGTAGATTTGGATGCACAGAGTTCCCTGTGTTCGCAAGAGACAAGGGAATCGCGTCTGTGCGCACAGAAGCAATAGCGGACCGTTTCCCTCGGAGTGAACGCGAAAGAGCCGTCTATATACTCGCAGACACGCGAACGTGCCTCAATGCGGTCACAGAGGCAGCAGCTTTTGCACAGATGCTCCTGGTGATTCTGGCACTTTCCAGGCACACTCCTGAAAGTCGCGCACACTGCTGTTCACTCGCTAAACGACCTCTTGGGAAACACGTCTCCGGTCGACGGACCGCTCAGATTGCTTCTCGTGTAACTGTGAACTGTGTCAGCGCAGGGAATCCGTCTCTGTTGAGCAGATGTCAATCCTGCCTCGCTTTTGCTTTGTTGCCTCTACCAAGATGATTTCCCGTTTCTCTCTTCACTGGAGCAGGCAGACACAGCCAACGCACATCAAGTGTCAAGAGACACGCTCTGCTGAGCTCAACGCTTGTGCAGATGCACATGTGCGACGAAGTCAACACACGTGCTTGTGGAGAGAAAGAAAGGGACTCCCAGGCGTGTGGAGCGACGGGGAGAAAGAGCGGGCGCTGAGGAACACAGTTTCAAACAGACTGTCTCCACACAAACAGGCACCTGTCTGCAGGTATCCTAGATCTTGATTCTTGAACTTGAGGAAACACGCGTCTGAGCAAAACTCCCAAACGCTTCCAGGAAAGACACAGGCTCTCCCACAAGCACACAAGTGTTTGCCCTCAGCTATAGATCAGGGACAAGCCTGTGAAGAGCAACCAAAGAGCTCGTCCGTCTTTCCCTCAATAGATGGGAGTAGGCGCGCTTGCGGATGTGTGCGTGTGTGTGGCCACGCGTTTGCTTAGGCATCAGTGTGTGAAAAGGTAGGTGCTTTTCTCTAGCTGCGTGTGCGTGCACGTGGTGCTGGGTGCACATCCCTGGGTGCTCGTGGAAAGGTTTCTGCATGGTTTTCGCTGAGGAATCGTGTGTGTGCACATGGACAAAGAGAAGGCGCAGCAACCAGGTTCCAGCGCCGAAGAAGGCAAAAGGCGAGGTTTCCGGCGCTATCTCCTTCTCTCCCCAGAGCTAGTCGCGCAAAGCAAGCCGCTAAGCCGGCGACCGGCAAGAGAGCTACAACGAAGCATGCCGAACGGAGAAAATAGCAGCAGCTCATCTGTTCACACCTTGTTTCTGCCATGTGCTTGAACGCCAAGACGTTCGCGCTTCTGTGAGATGAAAGACGTCCTTCTGCATATGTGGTTGCTCACACCGGTGCACTTGTTAGTGTATCCATTCAGTCCTGGGCTGCGGGGCATTCAGAAGTGGCTCTGTGGAGACGTCTGCATAGAGGCAGCTGTCAGAACACGCACACTCGATTGTTCACCAAAACATATGCAGACGCGTCCTTAGCCTGTAGATTTGGATGCACAGAGTTCCCTGTGTTCGCAAGAGACAAGGGAATCGCGTCTGTGCGCACAGAAGCAATAGCGGACCGTTTCCCTCGGAGTGAACGCGAAAGAGCCGTCTATATACTCGCAGACACGCGAACGTGCCTCAATGCGGTCACAGAGGCAGCAGCTTTTGCACAGATGCTCCTGGTGATTCTGGCACTTTCCAGGCACACTCCTGAAAGTCGCGCACACTGCTGTTCACTCGCTAAACGACCTCTTGGGAAACACGTCTCCGGTCGACGGACCGCTCAGATTGCTTCTCGTGTAACTGTGAACTGTGTCAGCGCAGGGAATCCGTCTCTGTTGAGCAGATGTGGATCCTGCCTCGCTTTTGCTTTGTTGCCTCTACCAAGATGATTTCCCGTTTCTCTCTTCACTGGAGCAGGCAGACACAGCCAACGCACATCAAGTGTCAAGAGACACGCTCTGCTGAGCTCAACGCTTGTGCAGATGCACATGTGCGACGAAGTCAACACACGTGCTTGTGGAGAGAAAGAAAGGGACTCCCAGGCGTGTGGAGCGACGGGGAGAAAGAGCGGGCGCTGAGGAACACAGTTTCAAACAGACTGTCTCCACACAAACAGGCACCTGTCTGCAGGTATCCTAGATCTTGATTCTTGAACTTGAGGAAACACGCGTCTGAGCAAAACTCCCAAACGCTTCCAGGAAAGACACAGGCTCTCCCACAAGCACACAAGTGTTTGCCCTCAGCTATAGATCAGGGACAAGCCTGTGAAGAGCAACCAAAGAGCTCGTCCGTCTTTCCCTCAGTAGATGGGAGTAGGCGCGCTTGCGGATGTGTGCGTGTGTGTGGCCACGCGTTTGCTTAGGCATCAGTGTGTGAAAAGGTAGGTGCTTTTCTCTAGCTGCGTGTGCGTGCACGTGGTGCTGGGTGCACATCCCTGGGTGCTCGTGGAAAGGTTTCTGCATGGTTTTCGCTGAGGAATCGTGTGTGTGCACATGGACAAAGAGAAGGCGCAGCAACCAGGTTCCAGCGCCGAAGAAGGCAAAAGGCGAGGTTTCCGGCGCTATCTCCTTCTCTCCCCAGAGCTAGTCGCGCAAAGCAAGCCGCTAAGCCGGCGACCGGCAAGAGAGCTACAACGAAGCATGCCGAACGGAGAAAATAGCAGCAGCTCATCTGTTCACACCTTGTTTCTGCCATGTGCTTGAACGCCAAGACGTTCGCGCTTCTGTGAGATGAAAGACGTCCTTCTGCATATGTGGTTGCTCACACCGGTGCACTTGTTAGTGTATCCATTCAGTCCTGGGCTGCGGGGCATTCAGAAGTGGCTCTGTGGAGACGTCTGCATAGAGGCAGCTGTCAGAACACGCACACTCGATTGTTCACCAAAACATATGCAGACGCGTCCTTAGCCTGTAGATTTGGATGCACAGAGTTCCCTGTGTTCGCAAGAGACAAGGGAATCGCGTCTGTGCGCACAGAAGCAATAGCGGACCGTTTCCCTCGGAGTGAACGCGAAAGAGCCGTCTATATACTCGCAGACACGCGAACGTGCCTCAATGCGGTCACAGAGGCAGCAGCTTTTGCACAGATGCTCCTGGTGATTCTGGCACTTTCCAGGCACACTCCTGAAAGTCGCGCACACTGCTGTTCACTCGCTAAACGACCTCTTGGGAAACACGTCTCCGGTCGACGGACCGCTCAGATTGCTTCTCGTGTAACTGTGAACTGTGTCAGCGCAGGGAATCCGTCTCTGTTGAGCAGATGTGGATCCTGCCTCGCTTTTGCTTTGTTGCCTCTACCAAGATGATTTCCCGTTTCTCTCTTCACTGGAGCAGGCAGACACAGCCAACGCACATCAAGTGTCAAGAGACACGCTCTGCTGAGCTCAACGCTTGTGCAGATGCACATGTGCGACGAAGTCAACACACGTGCTTGTGGAGAGAAAGAAAGGGACTCCCAGGCGTGTGGAGCGACGGGGAGAAAGAGCGGGCGCTGAGGAACACAGTTTCAAACAGACTGTCTCCACACAAACAGGCACCTGTCTGCAGGTATCCTAGATCTTGATTCTTGAACTTGAGGAAACACGCGTCTGAGCAAAACTCCCAAACGCTTCCAGGAAAGACACAGGCTCTCCCACAAGCACACAAGTGTTTGCCCTCAGCTATAGATCAGGGACAAGCCTGTGAAGAGATGCCCTGCTATTCTTTCGCCTTATGGCATCATGTGTTTCGTTCCTCTTGGAGATCGATTGTTAAACGTCTTTCCTAGGGCGACTGTGAAGCATTTGCCAGCGGAGGAGAAGTAGCACGGAGCAGCATTCAGTACTGCCTACGAGTGTCTTTGATACCCTACTAGCGGAGCTCCAAGAACAGGCACACATCTTCAGGTACCTTCCAAATGTGGATTCCCCTGCAGCCCCGTAGGCGGGCGTGCAGTACGCCAACCGTCAACGGACGTTTTTCCCCTCAAGCCTGTCACGACGTTGCTCGTCCGTCTTTCCCTCAATAGATGGGAGTAGGCGCGCTTGCGGATGTGTGCGTGTGTGTGGCCACGCGTTTGCTTAGGCTTCAGTGTGTGAAAAGGTAGGTGCTTTTCTCTAGCTGCGTGTGCGTGCACGTGGTGCTGGGTGCACATCCCTGGGTGCTCGTGGAAAGGTTTCTGCATGGTTTTCGCTGAGGAATCGTGTGTGTGCACATGGACAAAGAGAAGGCGCAGCAACCAGGTTCCAGCGCCGAAGAAGGCAAAAGGCGAGGTTTCCGGCGCTATCTCCTTCTCTCCCCAGAGCTAGTCGCGCAAAGCAAGCCGCTAAGCCGGCGACCGGCAAGAGAGCTACAACGAAGCATGCCGAACGGAGAAAATAGCAGCAGCTCATCTGTTCACACCTTGTTTCTGCCATGTGCTTGAACGCCAAGACGTTCGCGCTTCTGTGAGATGAAAGACGTCCTTCTGCATATGTGGTTGCTCACACCGGTGCACTTGTTAGTGTATCCATTCAGTCCTGGGCTGCGGGGCATTCAGAAGTGGCTCTGTGGAGACGTCTGCATAGAGGCAGCTGTCAGAACACGCACACTCGATTGTTCACCAAAACATATGCAGACGCGTCCTTAGCCTGTAGATTTGGATGCACAGAGTTCCCTGTGTTCGCAAGAGACAAGGGAATCGCGTCTGTGCGCACAGAAGCAATAGCGGACCGTTTCCCTCGGAGTGAACGCGAAAGAGCCGTCTATATACTCGCAGACACGCGAACGTGCCTCAATGCGGTCACAGAGGCAGCAGCTTTTGCACAGATGCTCCTGGTGATTCTGGCACTTTCCAGGCACACTCCTGAAAGTCGCGCACACTGCTGTTCACTCGCTAAACGACCTCTTGGGAAACACGTCTCCGGTCGACGGACCGCTCAGATTGCTTCTCGTGTAACTGTGAACTGTGTCAGCGCAGGGAATCCGTCTCTGTTGAGCAGATGTCAATCCTGCCTCGCTTTTGCTTTGTTGCCTCTACCAAGATGATTTCCCGTTTCTCTCTTCACTGGAGCAGGCAGACACAGCCAACGCACATCAAGTGTCAAGAGACACGCTCTGCTGAGCTCAACGCTTGTGCAGATGCACATGTGCGACGAAGTCAACACACGTGCTTGTGGAGAGAAAGAAAGGGACTCCCAGGCGTGTGGAGCGACGGGGAGAAAGAGCGGGCGCTGAGGAACACAGTTTCAAACAGACTGTCTCCACACAAACAGGCACCTGTCTGCAGGTATCCTAGATCTTGATTCTTGAACTTGAGGAAACACGCGTCTGAGCAAAACTCCCAAACGCTTCCAGGAAAGACACAGGCTCTCCCACAAGCACACAAGTGTTTGCCCTCAGCTATAGATCAGGGACAAGCCTGTGAAGAGCAACCAAAGAGCTCGTCCGTCTTTCCCTCAATAGATGGGAGTAGGCGCGCTTGCGGATGTGTGCGTGTGTGTGGCCACGCGTTTGCTTAGGCATCAGTGTGTGAAAAGGTAGGTGCTTTTCTCTAGCTGCGTGTGCGTGCACGTGGTGCTGGGTGCACATCCCTGGGTGCTCGTGGAAAGGTTTCTGCATGGTTTTCGCTGAGGAATCGTGTGTGTGCACATGGACAAAGAGAAGGCGCAGCAACCAGGTTCCAGCGCCGAAGAAGGCAAAAGGCGAGGTTTCCGGCGCTATCTCCTTCTCTCCCCAGAGCTAGTCGCGCAAAGCAAGCCGCTAAGCCGGCGACCGGCAAGAGAGCTACAACGAAGCATGCCGAACGGAGAAAATAGCAGCAGCTCATCTGTTCACACCTTGTTTCTGCCATGTGCTTGAACGCCAAGACGTTCGCGCTTCTGTGGGATGAAAGACGTCCTTCTGCATATGTGGTTGCTCACACCGGTGCACTTGTTAGTGTATCCATTCAGTCCTGGGCTGCGGGGCATTCAGAAGTGGCTCTGTGGAGACGTCTGCATAGAGGCAGCTGTCAGAACACGCACACTCGATTGTTCACCAAAACATATGCAGACGCGTCCTTAGCCTGTAGATTTGGATGCACAGAGTTCCCTGTGTTCGCAAGAGACAAGGGAATCGCGTCTGTGCGCACAGAAGCAATAGCGGACCGTTTCCCTCGGAGTGAACGCGAAAGAGCCGTCTATATACTCGCAGACACGCGAACGTGCCTCAATGCGGTCACAGAGGCAGCAGCTTTTGCACAGATGCTCCTGGTGATTCTGGCACTTTCCAGGCACACTCCTGAAAGTCGCGCACACTGCTGTTCACTCGCTAAACGACCTCTTGGGAAACACGTCTCCGGTCGACGGACCGCTCAGATTGCTTCTCGTGTAACTGTGAACTGTGTCAGCGCAGGGAATCCGTCTCTGTTGAGCAGATGTCAATCCTGCCTCGCTTTTGCTTTGTTGCCTCTACCAAGATGATTTCCCGTTTCTCTCTTCACTGGAGCAGGCAGACACAGCCAACGCACATCAAGTGTCAAGAGACACGCTCTGCTGAGCTCAACGCTTGTGCAGATGCACATGTGCGACGAAGTCAACACACGTGCTTGTGGAGAGAAAGAAAGGGACTCCCAGGCGTGTGGAGCGACGGGGAGAAAGAGCGGGCGCTGAGGAACACAGTTTCAAACAGACTGTCTCCACACAAACAGGCACCTGTCTGCAGGTATCCTAGATCTTGATTCTTGAACTTGAGGAAACACGCGTCTGAGCAAAACTCCCAAACGCTTCCAGGAAAGACACAGGCTCTCCCACAAGCACACAAGTGTTTGCCCTCAGCTATAGATCAGGGACAAGCCTGTGAAGAGCAACCAAAGAGCTCGTCCGTCTTTCCCTCAATAGATGGGAGTAGGCGCGCTTGCGGATGTGTGCGTGTGTGTGGCCACGCGTTTGCTTAGGCATCAGTGTGTGAAAAGGTAGGTGCTTTTCTCTAGCTGCGTGTGCGTGCACGTGGTGCTGGGTGCACATCCCTGGGTGCTCGTGGAAAGGTTTCTGCATGGTTTTCGCTGAGGAATCGTGTGTGTGCACATGGACAAAGAGAAGGCGCAGCAACCAGGTTCCAGCGCCGAAGAAGGCAAAAGGCGAGGTTTCCGGCGCTATCTCCTTCTCTCCCCAGAGCTAGTCGCGCAAAGCAAGCCGCTAAGCCGGCGACCGGCAAGAGAGCTACAACGAAGCATGCCGAACGGAGAAAATAGCAGCAGCTCATCTGTTCACACCTTGTTTCTGCCATGTGCTTGAACGCCAAGACGTTCGCGCTTCTGTGAGATGAAAGACGTCCTTCTGCATATGTGGTTGCTCACACCGGTGCACTTGTTAGTGTATCCATTCAGTCCTGGGCTGCGGGGCATTCAGAAGTGGCTCTGTGGAGACGTCTGCATAGAGGCAGCTGTCAGAACACGCACACTCGATTGTTCACCAAAACATATGCAGACGCGTCCTTAGCCTGTAGATTTGGATGCACAGAGTTCCCTGTGTTCGCAAGAGACAAGGGAATCGCGTCTGTGCGCACAGAAGCAATAGCGGACCGTTTCCCTCGGAGTGAACGCGAAAGAGCCGTCTATATACTCGCAGACACGCGAACGTGCCTCAATGCGGTCACAGAGGCAGCAGCTTTTGCACAGATGCTCCTGGTGATTCTGGCACTTTCCAGGCACACTCCTGAAAGTCGCGCACACTGCTGTTCACTCGCTAAACGACCTCTTGGGAAACACGTCTCCGGTCGACGGACCGCTCAGATTGCTTCTCGTGTAACTGTGAACTGTGTCAGCGCAGGGAATCCGTCTCTGTTGAGCAGATGTCAATCCTGCCTCGCTTTTGCTTTGTTGCCTCTACCAAGATGATTTCCCGTTTCTCTCTTCACTGGAGCAGGCAGACACAGCCAACGCACATCAAGTGTCAAGAGACACGCTCTGCTGAGCTCAACGCTTGTGCAGATGCACATGTGCGACGAAGTCAACACACGTGCTTGTGGAGAGAAAGAAAGGGACTCCCAGGCGTGTGGAGCGACGGGGAGAAAGAGCGGGCGCTGAGGAACACAGTTTCAAACAGACTGTCTCCACACAAACAGGCACCTGTCTGCAGGTATCCTAGATCTTGATTCTTGAACTTGAGGAAACACGCGTCTGAGCAAAACTCCCAAACGCTTCCAGGAAAGACACAGGCTCTCCCACAAGCACACAAGTGTTTGCCCTCAGCTATAGATCAGGGACAAGCCTGTGAAGAGCAACCAAAGAGCTCGTCCGTCTTTCCCTCAATAGATGGGAGTAGGCGCGCTTGCGGATGTGTGCGTGTGTGTGGCCACGCGTTTGCTTAGGCATCAGTGTGTGAAAAGGTAGGTGCTTTTCTCTAGCTGCGTGTGCGTGCACGTGGTGCTGGGTGCACATCCCTGGGTGCTCGTGGAAAGGTTTCTGCATGGTTTTCGCTGAGGAATCGTGTGTGTGCACATGGACAAAGAGAAGGCGCAGCAACCAGGTTCCAGCGCCGAAGAAGGCAAAAGGCGAGGTTTCCGGCGCTATCTCCTTCTCTCCCCAGAGCTAGTCGCGCAAAGCAAGCCGCTAAGCCGGCGACCGGCAAGAGAGCTACAACGAAGCATGCCGAACGGAGAAAATAGCAGCAGCTCATCTGTTCACACCTTGTTTCTGCCATGTGCTTGAACGCCAAGACGTTCGCGCTTCTGTGAGATGAAAGACGTCCTTCTGCATATGTGGTTGCTCACACCGGTGCACTTGTTAGTGTATCCATTCAGTCCTGGGCTGCGGGGCATTCAGAAGTGGCTCTGTGGAGACGTCTGCATAGAGGCAGCTGTCAGAACACGCACACTCGATTGTTCACCAAAACATATGCAGACGCGTCCTTAGCCTGTAGATTTGGATGCACAGAGTTCCCTGTGTTCGCAAGAGACAAGGGAATCGCGTCTGTGCGCACAGAAGCAATAGCGGACCGTTTCCCTCGGAGTGAACGCGAAAGAGCCGTCTATATACTCGCAGACACGCGAACGTGCCTCAATGCGGTCACAGAGGCAGCAGCTTTTGCACAGATGCTCCTGGTGATTCTGGCACTTTCCAGGCACACTCCTGAAAGTCGCGCACACTGCTGTTCACTCGCTAAACGACCTCTTGGGAAACACGTCTCCGGTCGACGGACCGCTCAGATTGCTTCTCGTGTAACTGTGAACTGTGTCAGCGCAGGGAATCCGTCTCTGTTGAGCAGATGTCAATCCTGCCTCGCTTTTGCTTTGTTGCCTCTACCAAGATGATTTCCCGTTTCTCTCTTCACTGGAGCAGGCAGACACAGCCAACGCACATCAAGTGTCAAGAGACACGCTCTGCTGAGCTCAACGCTTGTGCAGATGCACATGTGCGACGAAGTCAACACACGTGCTTGTGGAGAGAAAGAAAGGGACTCCCAGGCGTGTGGAGCGACGGGGAGAAAGAGCGGGCGCTGAGGAACACAGTTTCAAACAGACTGTCTCCACACAAACAGGCACCTGTCTGCAGGTATCCTAGATCTTGATTCTTGAACTTGAGGAAACACGCGTCTGAGCAAAACTCCCAAACGCTTCCAGGAAAGACACAGGCTCTCCCACAAGCACACAAGTGTTTGCCCTCAGCTATAGATCAGGGACAAGCCTGTGAAGAGCAACCAAAGAGCTCGTCCGTCTTTCCCTCAATAGATGGGAGTAGGCGCGCTTGCGGATGTGTGCGTGTGTGTGGCCACGCGTTTGCTTAGGCATCAGTGTGTGAAAAGGTAGGTGCTTTTCTCTAGCTGCGTGTGCGTGCACGTGGTGCTGGGTGCACATCCCTGGGTGCTCGTGGAAAGGTTTCTGCATGGTTTTCGCTGAGGAATCGTGTGTGTGCACATGGACAAAGAGAAGGCGCAGCAACCAGGTTCCAGCGCCGAAGAAGGCAAAAGGCGAGGTTTCCGGCGCTATCTCCTTCTCTCCCCAGAGCTAGTCGCGCAAAGCAAGCCGCTAAGCCGGCGACCGGCAAGAGAGCTACAACGAAGCATGCCGAACGGAGAAAATAGCAGCAGCTCATCTGTTCACACCTTGTTTCTGCCATGTGCTTGAACGCCAAGACGTTCGCGCTTCTGTGAGATGAAAGACGTCCTTCTGCATATGTGGTTGCTCACACCGGTGCACTTGTTAGTGTATCCATTCAGTCCTGGGCTGCGGGGCATTCAGAAGTGGCTCTGTGGAGACGTCTGCATAGAGGCAGCTGTCAGAACACGCACACTCGATTGTTCACCAAAACATATGCAGACGCGTCCTTAGCCTGTAGATTTGGATGCACAGAGTTCCCTGTGTTCGCAAGAGACAAGGGAATCGCGTCTGTGCGCACAGAAGCAATAGCGGACCGTTTCCCTCGGAGTGAACGCGAAAGAGCCGTCTATATACTCGCAGACACGCGAACGTGCCTCAATGCGGTCACAGAGGCAGCAGCTTTTGCACAGATGCTCCTGGTGATTCTGGCACTTTCCAGGCACACTCCTGAAAGTCGCGCACACTGCTGTTCACTCGCTAAACGACCTCTTGGGAAACACGTCTCCGGTCGACGGACCGCTCAGATTGCTTCTCGTGTAACTGTGAACTGTGTCAGCGCAGGGAATCCGTCTCTGTTGAGCAGATGTCAATCCTGCCTCGCTTTTGCTTTGTTGCCTCTACCAAGATGATTTCCCGTTTCTCTCTTCACTGGAGCAGGCAGACACAGCCAACGCACATCAAGTGTCAAGAGACACGCTCTGCTGAGCTCAACGCTTGTGCAGATGCACATGTGCGACGAAGTCAACACACGTGCTTGTGGAGAGAAAGAAAGGGACTCCCAGGCGTGTGGAGCGACGGGGAGAAAGAGCGGGCGCTGAGGAACACAGTTTCAAACAGACTGTCTCCACACAAACAGGCACCTGTCTGCAGGTATCCTAGATCTTGATTCTTGAACTTGAGGAAACACGCGTCTGAGCAAAACTCCCAAACGCTTCCAGGAAAGACACAGGCTCTCCCACAAGCACACAAGTGTTTGCCCTCAGCTATAGATCAGGGACAAGCCTGTGAAGAGATGCCCTGCTATTCTTTCGCCTTATGGCATCATGTGTTTCGTTCCTCTTGGAGATCGATTGTTAAACGTCTTTCCTAGGGCGACTGTGAAGCATTTGCCAGCGGAGGAGAAGTAGCACGGAGCAGCATTCAGTACTGCCTACGAGTGTCTTTGATACCCTACTAGCGGAGCTCCAAGAACAGGCACACATCTTCAGGTACCTTCCAAATGTGGATTCCCCTGCAGCCCCGTAGGCGGGCGTGCAGTACGCCAACCGTCAACGGACGTTTTTCCCCTCAAGCCTGTCAGGACGTTGCTCGTCCGTCTTTCCCTCAATAGATGGGAGTAGGCGCGCTTGCGGATGTGTGCGTGTGTGTGGCCACGCGTTTGCTTAGGCTTCAGTGTGTGAAAAGGTAGGTGCTTTTCTCTAGCTGCGTGTGCGTGCACGTGGTGCTGGGTGCACATCCCTGGGTGCTCGTGGAAAGGTTTCTGCATGGTTTTCGCTGAGGAATCGTGTGTGTGCACATGGACAAAGAGAAGGCGCAGCAACCAGGTTCCAGCGCCGAAGAAGGCAAAAGGCGAGGTTTCCGGCGCTATCTCCTTCTCTCCCCAGAGCTAGTCGCGCAAAGCAAGCCGCTAAGCCGGCGACCGGCAAGAGAGCTACAACGAAGCATGCCGAACGGAGAAAATAGCAGCAGCTCATCTGTTCACACCTTGTTTCTGCCATGTGCTTGAACGCCAAGACGTTCGCGCTTCTGTGAGATGAAAGACGTCCTTCTGCATATGTGGTTGCTCACACCGGTGCACTTGTTAGTGTATCCATTCAGTCCTGGGCTGCGGGGCATTCAGAAGTGGCTCTGTGGAGACGTCTGCATAGAGGCAGCTGTCAGAACACGCACACTCGATTGTTCACCAAAACATATGCAGACGCGTCCTTAGCCTGTAGATTTGGATGCACAGAGTTCCCTGTGTTCGCAAGAGACAAGGGAATCGCGTCTGTGCGCACAGAAGCAATAGCGGACCGTTTCCCTCGGAGTGAACGCGAAAGAGCCGTCTATATACTCGCAGACACGCGAACGTGCCTCAATGCGGTCACAGAGGCAGCAGCTTTTGCACAGATGCTCCTGGTGATTCTGGCACTTTCCAGGCACACTCCTGAAAGTCGCGCACACTGCTGTTCACTCGCTAAACGACCTCTTGGGAAACACGTCTCCGGTCGACGGACCGCTCAGATTGCTTCTCGTGTAACTGTGAACTGTGTCAGCGCAGGGAATCCGTCTCTGTTGAGCAGATGTCAATCCTGCCTCGCTTTTGCTTTGTTGCCTCTACCAAGATGATTTCCCGTTTCTCTCTTCACTGGAGCAGGCAGACACAGCCAACGCACATCAAGTGTCAAGAGACACGCTCTGCTGAGCTCAACGCTTGTGCAGATGCACATGTGCGACGAAGTCAACACACGTGCTTGTGGAGAGAAAGAAAGGGACTCCCAGGCGTGTGGAGCGACGGGGAGAAAGAGCGGGCGCTGAGGAACACAGTTTCAAACAGACTGTCTCCACACAAACAGGCACCTGTCTGCAGGTATCCTAGATCTTGATTCTTGAACTTGAGGAAACACGCGTCTGAGCAAAACTCCCAAACGCTTCCAGGAAAGACACAGGCTCTCCCACAAGCACACAAGTGTTTGCCCTCAGCTATAGATCAGGGACAAGCCTGTGAAGAGCAACCAAAGAGCTCGTCCGTCTTTCCCTCAATAGATGGGAGTAGGCGCGCTTGCGGATGTGTGCGTGTGTGTGGCCACGCGTTTGCTTAGGCATCAGTGTGTGAAAAGGTAGGTGCTTTTCTCTAGCTGCGTGTGCGTGCACGTGGTGCTGGGTGCACATCCCTGGGTGCTCGTGGAAAGGTTTCTGCATGGTTTTCGCTGAGGAATCGTGTGTGTGCACATGGACAAAGAGAAGGCGCAGCAACCAGGTTCCAGCGCCGAAGAAGGCAAAAGGCGAGGTTTCCGGCGCTATCTCCTTCTCTCCCCAGAGCTAGTCGCGCAAAGCAAGCCGCTAAGCCGGCGACCGGCAAGAGAGCTACAACGAAGCATGCCGAACGGAGAAAATAGCAGCAGCTCATCTGTTCACACCTTGTTTCTGCCATGTGCTTGAACGCCAAGACGTTCGCGCTTCTGTGAGATGAAAGACGTCCTTCTGCATATGTGGTTGCTCACACCGGTGCACTTGTTAGTGTATCCATTCAGTCCTGGGCTGCGGGGCATTCAGAAGTGGCTCTGTGGAGACGTCTGCATAGAGGCAGCTGTCAGAACACGCACACTCGATTGTTCACCAAAACATATGCAGACGCGTCCTTAGCCTGTAGATTTGGATGCACAGAGTTCCCTGTGTTCGCAAGAGACAAGGGAATCGCGTCTGTGCGCACAGAAGCAATAGCGGACCGTTTCCCTCGGAGTGAACGCGAAAGAGCCGTCTATATACTCGCAGACACGCGAACGTGCCTCAATGCGGTCACAGAGGCAGCAGCTTTTGCACAGATGCTCCTGGTGATTCTGGCACTTTCCAGGCACACTCCTGAAAGTCGCGCACACTGCTGTTCACTCGCTAAACGACCTCTTGGGAAACACGTCTCCGGTCGACGGACCGCTCAGATTGCTTCTCGTGTAACTGTGAACTGTGTCAGCGCAGGGAATCCGTCTCTGTTGAGCAGATGTCAATCCTGCCTCGCTTTTGCTTTGTTGCCTCTACCAAGATGATTTCCCGTTTCTCTCTTCACTGGAGCAGGCAGACACAGCCAACGCACATCAAGTGTCAAGAGACACGCTCTGCTGAGCTCAACGCTTGTGCAGATGCACATGTGCGACGAAGTCAACACACGTGCTTGTGGAGAGAAAGAAAGGGACTCCCAGGCGTGTGGAGCGACGGGGAGAAAGAGCGGGCGCTGAGGAACACAGTTTCAAACAGACTGTCTCCACACAAACAGGCACCTGTCTGCAGGTATCCTAGATCTTGATTCTTGAACTTGAGGAAACACGCGTCTGAGCAAAACTCCCAAACGCTTCCAGGAAAGACACAGGCTCTCCCACAAGCACACAAGTGTTTGCCCTCAGCTATAGATCAGGGACAAGCCTGTGAAGAGCAACCAAAGAGCTCGTCCGTCTTTCCCTCAATAGATGGGAGTAGGCGCGCTTGCGGATGTGTGCGTGTGTGTGGCCACGCGTTTGCTTAGGCATCAGTGTGTGAAAAGGTAGGTGCTTTTCTCTAGCTGCGTGTGCGTGCACGTGGTGCTGGGTGCACATCCCTGGGTGCTCGTGGAAAGGTTTCTGCATGGTTTTCGCTGAGGAATCGTGTGTGTGCACATGGACAAAGAGAAGGCGCAGCAACCAGGTTCCAGCGCCGAAGAAGGCAAAAGGCGAGGTTTCCGGCGCTATCTCCTTCTCTCCCCAGAGCTAGTCGCGCAAAGCAAGCCGCTAAGCCGGCGACCGGCAAGAGAGCTACAACGAAGCATGCCGAACGGAGAAAATAGCAGCAGCTCATCTGTTCACACCTTGTTTCTGCCATGTGCTTGAACGCCAAGACGTTCGCGCTTCTGTGAGATGAAAGACGTCCTTCTGCATATGTGGTTGCTCACACCGGTGCACTTGTTAGTGTATCCATTCAGTCCTGGGCTGCGGGGCATTCAGAAGTGGCTCTGTGGAGACGTCTGCATAGAGGCAGCTGTCAGAACACGCACACTCGATTGTTCACCAAAACATATGCAGACGCGTCCTTAGCCTGTAGATTTGGATGCACAGAGTTCCCTGTGTTCGCAAGAGACAAGGGAATCGCGTCTGTGCGCACAGAAGCAATAGCGGACCGTTTCCCTCGGAGTGAACGCGAAAGAGCCGTCTATATACTCGCAGACACGCGAACGTGCCTCAATGCGGTCACAGAGGCAGCAGCTTTTGCACAGATGCTCCTGGTGATTCTGGCACTTTCCAGGCACACTCCTGAAAGTCGCGCACACTGCTGTTCACTCGCTAAACGACCTCTTGGGAAACACGTCTCCGGTCGACGGACCGCTCAGATTGCTTCTCGTGTAACTGTGAACTGTGTCAGCGCAGGGAATCCGTCTCTGTTGAGCAGATGTCAATCCTGCCTCGCTTTTGCTTTGTTGCCTCTACCAAGATGATTTCCCGTTTCTCTCTTCACTGGAGCAGGCAGACACAGCCAACGCACATCAAGTGTCAAGAGACACGCTCTGCTGAGCTCAACGCTTGTGCAGATGCACATGTGCGACGAAGTCAACACACGTGCTTGTGGAGAGAAAGAAAGGGACTCCCAGGCGTGTGGAGCGACGGGGAGAAAGAGCGGGCGCTGAGGAACACAGTTTCAAACAGACTGTCTCCACACAAACAGGCACCTGTCTGCAGGTATCCTAGATCTTGATTCTTGAACTTGAGGAAACACGCGTCTGAGCAAAACTCCCAAACGCTTCCAGGAAAGACACAGGCTCTCCCACAAGCACACAAGTGTTTGCCCTCAGCTATAGATCAGGGACAAGCCTGTGAAGAGCAACCAAAGAGCTCGTCCGTCTTTCCCTCAGTAGATGGGAGTAGGCGCGCTTGCGGATGTGTGCGTGTGTGTGGCCACGCGTTTGCTTAGGCATCAGTGTGTGAAAAGGTAGGTGCTTTTCTCTAGCTGCGTGTGCGTGCACGTGGTGCTGGGTGCACATCCCTGGGTGCTCGTGGAAAGGTTTCTGCATGGTTTTCGCTGAGGAATCGTGTGTGTGCACATGGACAAAGAGAAGGCGCAGCAACCAGGTTCCAGCGCCGAAGAAGGCAAAAGGCGAGGTTTCCGGCGCTATCTCCTTCTCTCCCCAGAGCTAGTCGCGCAAAGCAAGCCGCTAAGCCGGCGACCGGCAAGAGAGCTACAACGAAGCATGCCGAACGGAGAAAATAGCAGCAGCTCATCTGTTCACACCTTGTTTCTGCCATGTGCTTGAACGCCAAGACGTTCGCGCTTCTGTGAGATGAAAGACGTCCTTCTGCATATGTGGTTGCTCACACCGGTGCACTTGTTAGTGTATCCATTCAGTCCTGGGCTGCGGGGCATTCAGAAGTGGCTCTGTGGAGACGTCTGCATAGAGGCAGCTGTCAGAACACGCACACTCGATTGTTCACCAAAACATATGCAGACGCGTCCTTAGCCTGTAGATTTGGATGCACAGAGTTCCCTGTGTTCGCAAGAGACAAGGGAATCGCGTCTGTGCGCACAGAAGCAATAGCGGACCGTTTCCCTCGGAGTGAACGCGAAAGAGCCGTCTATATACTCGCAGACACGCGAACGTGCCTCAATGCGGTCACAGAGGCAGCAGCTTTTGCACAGATGCTCCTGGTGATTCTGGCACTTTCCAGGCACACTCCTGAAAGTCGCGCACACTGCTGTTCACTCGCTAAACGACCTCTTGGGAAACACGTCTCCGGTCGACGGACCGCTCAGATTGCTTCTCGTGTAACTGTGAACTGTGTCAGCGCAGGGAATCCGTCTCTGTTGAGCAGATGTCAATCCTGCCTCGCTTTTGCTTTGTTGCCTCTACCAAGATGATTTCCCGTTTCTCTCTTCACTGGAGCAGGCAGACACAGCCAACGCACATCAAGTGTCAAGAGACACGCTCTGCTGAGCTCAACGCTTGTGCAGATGCACATGTGCGACGAAGTCAACACACGTGCTTGTGGAGAGAAAGAAAGGGACTCCCAGGCGTGTGGAGCGACGGGGAGAAAGAGCGGGCGCTGAGGAACACAGTTTCAAACAGACTGTCTCCACACAAACAGGCACCTGTCTGCAGGTATCCTAGATCTTGATTCTTGAACTTGAGGAAACACGCGTCTGAGCAAAACTCCCAAACGCTTCCAGGAAAGACACAGGCTCTCCCACAAGCACACAAGTGTTTGCCCTCAGCTATAGATCAGGGACAAGCCTGTGAAGAGCAACCAAAGAGCTCGTCCGTCTTTCCCTCAGTAGATGGGAGTAGGCGCGCTTGCGGATGTGTGCGTGTGTGTGGCCACGCGTTTGCTTAGGCATCAGTGTGTGAAAAGGTAGGTGCTTTTCTCTAGCTGCGTGTGCGTGCACGTGGTGCTGGGTGCACATCCCTGGGTGCTCGTGGAAAGGTTTCTGCATGGTTTTCGCTGAGGAATCGTGTGTGTGCACATGGACAAAGAGAAGGCGCAGCAACCAGGTTCCAGCGCCGAAGAAGGCAAAAGGCGAGGTTTCCGGCGCTATCTCCTTCTCTCCCCAGAGCTAGTCGCGCAAAGCAAGCCGCTAAGCCGGCGACCGGCAAGAGAGCTACAACGAAGCATGCCGAACGGAGAAAATAGCAGCAGCTCATCTGTTCACACCTTGTTTCTGCCATGTGCTTGAACGCCAAGACGTTCGCGCTTCTGTGAGATGAAAGACGTCCTTCTGCATATGTGGTTGCTCACACCGGTGCACTTGTTAGTGTATCCATTCAGTCCTGGGCTGCGGGGCATTCAGAAGTGGCTCTGTGGAGACGTCTGCATAGAGGCAGCTGTCAGAACACGCACACTCGATTGTTCACCAAAACATATGCAGACGCGTCCTTAGCCTGTAGATTTGGATGCACAGAGTTCCCTGTGTTCGCAAGAGACAAGGGAATCGCGTCTGTGCGCACAGAAGCAATAGCGGACCGTTTCCCTCGGAGTGAACGCGAAAGAGCCGTCTATATACTCGCAGACACGCGAACGTGCCTCAATGCGGTCACAGAGGCAGCAGCTTTTGCACAGATGCTCCTGGTGATTCTGGCACTTTCCAGGCACACTCCTGAAAGTCGCGCACACTGCTGTTCACTCGCTAAACGACCTCTTGGGAAACACGTCTCCGGTCGACGGACCGCTCAGATTGCTTCTCGTGTAACTGTGAACTGTGTCAGCGCAGGGAATCCGTCTCTGTTGAGCAGATGTCAATCCTGCCTCGCCTTTGCTTTGTTGCCTCTACCAAGATGATTTCCCGTTTCTCTCTTCACTGGAGCAGGCAGACACAGCCAACGCACATCAAGTGTCAAGAGACACGCTCTGCTGAGCTCAACGCTTGTGCAGATGCACATGTGCGACGAAGTCAACACACGTGCTTGTGGAGAGAAAGAAAGGGACTCCCAGGCGTGTGGAGCGACGGGGAGAAAGAGCGGGCGCTGAGGAACACAGTTTCAAACAGACTGTCTCCACACAAACAGGCACCTGTCTGCAGGTATCCTAGATCTTGATTCTTGAACTTGAGGAAACACGCGTCTGAGCAAAACTCCCAAACGCTTCCAGGAAAGACACAGGCTCTCCCACAAGCACACAAGTGTTTGCCCTCAGCTATAGATCAGGGACAAGCCTGTGAAGAGCAACCAAAGAGCTCGTCCGTCTTTCCCTCAATAGATGGGAGTAGGCGCGCTTGCGGATGTGTGCGTGTGTGTGGCCACGCGTTTGCTTAGGCATCAGTGTGTGAAAAGGTAGGTGCTTTTCTCTAGCTGCGTGTGCGTGCACGTGGTGCTGGGTGCACATCCCTGGGTGCTCGTGGAAAGGTTTCTGCATGGTTTTCGCTGAGGAATCGTGTGTGTGCACATGGACAAAGAGAAGGCGCAGCAACCAGGTTCCAGCGCCGAAGAAGGCAAAAGGCGAGGTTTCCGGCGCTATCTCCTTCTCTCCCCAGAGCTAGTCGCGCAAAGCAAGCCGCTAAGCCGGCGACCGGCAAGAGAGCTACAACGAAGCATGCCGAACGGAGAAAATAGCAGCAGCTCATCTGTTCACACCTTGTTTCTGCCATGTGCTTGAACGCCAAGACGTTCGCGCTTCTGTGAGATGAAAGACGTCCTTCTGCATATGTGGTTGCTCACACCGGTGCACTTGTTAGTGTATCCATTCAGTCCTGGGCTGCGGGGCATTCAGAAGTGGCTCTGTGGAGACGTCTGCATAGAGGCAGCTGTCAGAACACGCACACTCGATTGTTCACCAAAACATATGCAGACGCGTCCTTAGCCTGTAGATTTGGATGCACAGAGTTCCCTGTGTTCGCAAGAGACAAGGGAATCGCGTCTGTGCGCACAGAAGCAATAGCGGACCGTTTCCCTCGGAGTGAACGCGAAAGAGCCGTCTATATACTCGCAGACACGCGAACGTGCCTCAATGCGGTCACAGAGGCAGCAGCTTTTGCACAGATGCTCCTGGTGATTCTGGCACTTTCCAGGCACACTCCTGAAAGTCGCGCACACTGCTGTTCACTCGCTAAACGACCTCTTGGGAAACACGTCTCCGGTCGACGGACCGCTCAGATTGCTTCTCGTGTAACTGTGAACTGTGTCAGCGCAGGGAATCCGTCTCTGTTGAGCAGATGTCAATCCTGCCTCGCCTTTGCTTTGTTGCCTCTACCAAGATGATTTCCCGTTTCTCTCTTCACTGGAGCAGGCAGACACAGCCAACGCACATCAAGTGTCAAGAGACACGCTCTGCTGAGCTCAACGCTTGTGCAGATGCACATGTGCGACGAAGTCAACACACGTGCTTGTGGAGAGAAAGAAAGGGACTCCCAGGCGTGTGGAGCGACGGGGAGAAAGAGCGGGCGCTGAGGAACACAGTTTCAAACAGACTGTCTCCACACAAACAGGCACCTGTCTGCAGGTATCCTAGATCTTGATTCTTGAACTTGAGGAAACACGCGTCTGAGCAAAACTCCCAAACGCTTCCAGGAAAGACACAGGCTCTCCCACAAGCACACAAGTGTTTGCCCTCAGCTATAGATCAGGGACAAGCCTGTGAAGAGCAACCAAAGAGCTCGTCCGTCTTTCCCTCAATAGATGGGAGTAGGCGCGCTTGCGGATGTGTGCGTGTGTGTGGCCACGCGTTTGCTTAGGCATCAGTGTGTGAAAAGGTAGGTGCTTTTCTCTAGCTGCGTGTGCGTGCACGTGGTGCTGGGTGCACATCCCTGGGTGCTCGTGGAAAGGTTTCTGCATGGTTTTCGCTGAGGAATCGTGTGTGTGCACATGGACAAAGAGAAGGCGCAGCAACCAGGTTCCAGCGCCGAAGAAGGCAAAAGGCGAGGTTTCCGGCGCTATCTCCTTCTCTCCCCAGAGCTAGTCGCGCAAAGCAAGCCGCTAAGCCGGCGACCGGCAAGAGAGCTACAACGAAGCATGCCGAACGGAGAAAATAGCAGCAGCTCATCTGTTCACACCTTGTTTCTGCCATGTGCTTGAACGCCAAGACGTTCGCGCTTCTGTGAGATGAAAGACGTCCTTCTGCATATGTGGTTGCTCACACCGGTGCACTTGTTAGTGTATCCATTCAGTCCTGGGCTGCTGGGCATTCAGAAGTGGCTCTGTGGAGACGTCTGCATAGAGGCAGCTGTCAGAACACGCACACTCGATTGTTCACCAAAACATATGCAGACGCGTCCTTAGCCTGTAGATTTGGATGCACAGAGTTCCCTGTGTTCGCAAGAGACAAGGGAATCGCGTCTGTGCGCACAGAAGCAATAGCGGACCGTTTCCCTCGGAGTGAACGCGAAAGAGCCGTCTATATACTCGCAGACACGCGAACGTGCCTCAATGCGGTCACAGAGGCAGCAGCTTTTGCACAGATGCTCCTGGTGATTCTGGCACTTTCCAGGCACACTCCTGAAAGTCGCGCACACTGCTGTTCACTCGCTAAACGACCTCTTGGGAAACACGTCTCCGGTCGACGGACCGCTCAGATTGCTTCTCGTGTAACTGTGAACTGTGTCAGCGCAGGGAATCCGTCTCTGTTGAGCAGATGTCAATCCTGCCTCGCCTTTGCTTTGTTGCCTCTACCAAGATGATTTCCCGTTTCTCTCTTCACTGGAGCAGGCAGACACAGCCAACGCACATCAAGTGTCAAGAGACACGCTCTGCTGAGCTCAACGCTTGTGCAGATGCACATGTGCGACGAAGTCAACACACGTGCTTGTGGAGAGAAAGAAAGGGACTCCCAGGCGTGTGGAGCGACGGGGAGAAAGAGCGGGCGCTGAGGAACACAGTTTCAAACAGACTGTCTCCACACAAACAGGCACCTGTCTGCAGGTATCCTAGATCTTGATTCTTGAACTTGAGGAAACACGCGTCTGAGCAAAACTCCCAAACGCTTCCAGGAAAGACACAGGCTCTCCCACAAGCACACAAGTGTTTGCCCTCAGCTATAGATCAGGGACAAGCCTGTGAAGAGCAACCAAAGAGCTCGTCCGTCTTTCCCTCAATAGATGGGAGTAGGCGCGCTTGCGGATGTGTGCGTGTGTGTGGCCACGCGTTTGCTTAGGCATCAGAGTGTGAAAAGGTAGGTGCTTTTCTCTAGCTGCGTGTGCGTGCACGTGGTGCTGGGTGCACATCCCTGGGTGCTCGTGGAAAGGTTTCTGCATGGTTTTCGCTGAGGAATCGTGTGTGTGCACATGGACAAAGAGAAGGCGCAGCAACCAGGTTCCAGCGCCGAAGAAGGCAAAAGGCGAGGTTTCCGGCGCTATCTCCTTCTCTCCCCAGAGCTAGTCGCGCAAAGCAAGCCGCTAAGCCGGCGACCGGCAAGAGAGCTACAACGAAGCATGCCGAACGGAGAAAATAGCAGCAGCTCATCTGTTCACACCTTGTTTCTGCCATGTGCTTGAACGCCAAGACGTTCGCGCTTCTGTGAGATGAAAGACGTCCTTCTGCATATGTGGTTGCTCACACCGGTGCACTTGTTAGTGTATCCATTCAGTCCTGGGCTGCGGGGCATTCAGAAGTGGCTCTGTGGAGACGTCTGCATAGAGGCAGCTGTCAGAACACGCACACTCGATTGTTCACCAAAACATATGCAGACGCGTCCTTAGCCTGTAGATTTGGATGCACAGAGTTCCCTGTGTTCGCAAGAGACAAGGGAATCGCGTCTGTGCGCACAGAAGCAATAGCGGACCGTTTCCCTCGGAGTGAACGCGAAAGAGCCGTCTATATACTCGCAGACACGCGAACGTGCCTCAATGCGGTCACAGAGGCAGCAGCTTTTGCACAGATGCTCCTGGTGATTCTGGCACTTTCCAGGCACACTCCTGAAAGTCGCGCACACTGCTGTTCACTCGCTAAACGACCTCTTGGGAAACACGTCTCCGGTCGACGGACCGCTCAGATTGCTTCTCGTGTAACTGTGAACTGTGTCAGCGCAGGGAATCCGTCTCTGTTGAGCAGATGTCAATCCTGCCTCGCTTTTGCTTTGTTGCCTCTACCAAGATGATTTCCCGTTTCTCTCTTCACTGGAGCAGGCAGACACAGCCAACGCACATCAAGTGTCAAGAGACACGCTCTGCTGAGCTCAACGCTTGTGCAGATGCACATGTGCGACGAAGTCAACACACGTGCTTGTGGAGAGAAAGAAAGGGACTCCCAGGCGTGTGGAGCGACGGGGAGAAAGAGCGGGCGCTGAGGAACACAGTTTCAAACAGACTGTCTCCACACAAACAGGCACCTGTCTGCAGGTATCCTAGATCTTGATTCTTGAACTTGAGGAAACACGCGTCTGAGCAAAACTCCCAAACGCTTCCAGGAAAGACACAGGCTCTCCCACAAGCACACAAGTGTTTGCCCTCAGCTATAGATCAGGGACAAGCCTGTGAAGAGCAACCAAAGAGCTCGTCCGTCTTTCCCTCAATAGATGGGAGTAGGCGCGCTTGCGGATGTGTGCGTGTGTGTGGCCACGCGTTTGCTTAGGCATCAGTGTGTGAAAAGGTAGGTGCTTTTCTCTAGCTGCGTGTGCGTGCACGTGGTGCTGGGTGCACATCCCTGGGTGCTCGTGGAAAGGTTTCTGCATGGTTTTCGCTGAGGAATCGTGTGTGTGCACATGGACAAAGAGAAGGCGCAGCAACCAGGTTCCAGCGCCGAAGAAGGCAAAAGGCGAGGTTTCCGGCGCTATCTCCTTCTCTCCCCAGAGCTAGTCGCGCAAAGCAAGCCGCTAAGCCGGCGACCGGCAAGAGAGCTACAACGAAGCATGCCGAACGGAGAAAATAGCAGCAGCTCATCTGTTCACACCTTGTTTCTGCCATGTGCTTGAACGCCAAGACGTTCGCGCTTCTGTGAGATGAAAGACGTCCTTCTGCATATGTGGTTGCTCACACCGGTGCACTTGTTAGTGTATCCATTCAGTCCTGGGCTGCTGGGCATTCAGAAGTGGCTCTGTGGAGACGTCTGCATAGAGGCAGCTGTCAGAACACGCACACTCGATTGTTCACCAAAACATATGCAGACGCGTCCTTAGCCTGTAGATTTGGATGCACAGAGTTCCCTGTGTTCGCAAGAGACAAGGGAATCGCGTCTGTGCGCACAGAAGCAATAGCGGACCGTTTCCCTCGGAGTGAACGCGAAAGAGCCGTCTATATACTCGCAGACACGCGAACGTGCCTCAATGCGGTCACAGAGGCAGCAGCTTTTGCACAGATGCTCCTGGTGATTCTGGCACTTTCCAGGCACACTCCTGAAAGTCGCGCACACTGCTGTTCACTCGCTAAACGACCTCTTGGGAAACACGTCTCCGGTCGACGGACCGCTCAGATTGCTTCTCGTGTAACTGTGAACTGTGTCAGCGCAGGGAATCCGTCTCTGTTGAGCAGATGTCAATCCTGCCTCGCCTTTGCTTTGTTGCCTCTACCAAGATGATTTCCCGTTTCTCTCTTCACTGGAGCAGGCAGACACAGCCAACGCACATCAAGTGTCAAGAGACACGCTCTGCTGAGCTCAACGCTTGTGCAGATGCACATGTGCGACGAAGTCAACACACGTGCTTGTGGAGAGAAAGAAAGGGACTCCCAGGCGTGTGGAGCGACGGGGAGAAAGAGCGGGCGCTGAGGAACACAGTTTCAAACAGACTGTCTCCACACAAACAGGCACCTGTCTGCAGGTATCCTAGATCTTGATTCTTGAACTTGAGGAAACACGCGTCTGAGCAAAACTCCCAAACGCTTGCAGGAAAGACACAGGCTCTCCCACAAGCACACAAGTGTTTGCCCTCAGCTATAGATCAGGGACAAGCCTGTGAAGAGCAACCAAAGAGCTCGTCCGTCTTTCCCTCAATAGATGGGAGTAGGCGCGCTTGCGGATGTGTGCGTGTGTGTGGCCACGCGTTTGCTTAGGCATCAGTGTGTGAAAAGGTAGGTGCTTTTCTCTAGCTGCGTGTGCGTGCACGTGGTGCTGGGTGCACATCCCTGGGTGCTCGTGGAAAGGTTTCTGCATGGTTTTCGCTGAGGAATCGTGTGTGTGCACATGGACAAAGAGAAGGCGCAGCAACCAGGTTCCAGCGCCGAAGAAGGCAAAAGGCGAGGTTTCCGGCGCTATCTCCTTCTCTCCCCAGAGCTAGTCGCGCAAAGCAAGCCGCTAAGCCGGCGACCGGCAAGAGAGCTACAACGAAGCATGCCGAACGGAGAAAATAGCAGCAGCTCATCTGTTCACACCTTGTTTCTGCCATGTGCTTGAACGCCAAGACGTTCGCGCTTCTGTGAGATGAAAGACGTCCTTCTGCATATGTGGTTGCTCACACCGGTGCACTTGTTAGTGTATCCATTCAGTCCTGGGCTGCTGGGCATTCAGAAGTGGCTCTGTGGAGACGTCTGCATAGAGGCAGCTGTCAGAACACGCACACTCGATTGTTCACCAAAACATATGCAGACGCGTCCTTAGCCTGTAGATTTGGATGCACAGAGTTCCCTGTGTTCGCAAGAGACAAGGGAATCGCGTCTGTGCGCACAGAAGCAATAGCGGACCGTTTCCCTCGGAGTGAACGCGAAAGAGCCGTCTATATACTCGCAGACACGCGAACGTGCCTCAATGCGGTCACAGAGGCAGCAGCTTTTGCACAGATGCTCCTGGTGATTCTGGCACTTTCCAGGCACACTCCTGAAAGTCGCGCACACTGCTGTTCACTCGCTAAACGACCTCTTGGGAAACACGTCTCCGGTCGACGGACCGCTCAGATTGCTTCTCGTGTAACTGTGAACTGTGTCAGCGCAGGGAATCCGTCTCTGTTGAGCAGATGTCAATCCTGCCTCGCCTTTGCTTTGTTGCCTCTACCAAGATGATTTCCCGTTTCTCTCTTCACTGGAGCAGGCAGACACAGCCAACGCACATCAAGTGTCAAGAGACACGCTCTGCTGAGCTCAACGCTTGTGCAGATGCACATGTGCGACGAAGTCAACACACGTGCTTGTGGAGAGAAAGAAAGGGACTCCCAGGCGTGTGGAGCGACGGGGAGAAAGAGCGGGCGCTGAGGAACACAGTTTCAAACAGACTGTCTCCACACAAACAGGCACCTGTCTGCAGGTATCCTAGATCTTGATTCTTGAACTTGAGGAAACACGCGTCTGAGCAAAACTCCCAAACGCTTCCAGGAAAGACACAGGCTCTCCCACAAGCACACAAGTGTTTGCCCTCAGCTATAGATCAGGGACAAGCCTGTGAAGAGCAACCAAAGAGCTCGTCCGTCTTTCCCTCAATAGATGGGAGTAGGCGCGCTTGCGGATGTGTGCGTGTGTGTGGCCACGCGTTTGCTTAGGCATCAGAGTGTGAAAAGGTAGGTGCTTTTCTCTAGCTGCGTGTGCGTGCACGTGGTGCTGGGTGCACATCCCTGGGTGCTCGTGGAAAGGTTTCTGCATGGTTTTCGCTGAGGAATCGTGTGTGTGCACATGGACAAAGAGAAGGCGCAGCAACCAGGTTCCAGCGCCGAAGAAGGCAAAAGGCGAGGTTTCCGGCGCTATCTCCTTCTCTCCCCAGAGCTAGTCGCGCAAAGCAAGCCGCTAAGCCGGCGACCGGCAAGAGAGCTACAACGAAGCATGCCGAACGGAGAAAATAGCAGCAGCTCATCTGTTCACACCTTGTTTCTGCCATGTGCTTGAACGCCAAGACGTTCGCGCTTCTGTGAGATGAAAGACGTCCTTCTGCATATGTGGTTGCTCACACCGGTGCACTTGTTAGTGTATCCATTCAGTCCTGGGCTGCGGGGCATTCAGAAGTGGCTCTGTGGAGACGTCTGCATAGAGGCAGCTGTCAGAACACGCACACTCGATTGTTCACCAAAACATATGCAGACGCGTCCTTAGCCTGTAGATTTGGATGCACAGAGTTCCCTGTGTTCGCAAGAGACAAGGGAATCGCGTCTGTGCGCACAGAAGCAATAGCGGACCGTTTCCCTCGGAGTGAACGCGAAAGAGCCGTCTATATACTCGCAGACACGCGAACGTGCCTCAATGCGGTCACAGAGGCAGCAGCTTTTGCACAGATGCTCCTGGTGATTCTGGCACTTTCCAGGCACACTCCTGAAAGTCGCGCACACTGCTGTTCACTCGCTAAACGACCTCTTGGGAAACACGTCTCCGGTCGACGGACCGCTCAGATTGCTTCTCGTGTAACTGTGAACTGTGTCAGCGCAGGGAATCCGTCTCTGTTGAGCAGATGTCAATCCTGCCTCGCCTTTGCTTTGTTGCCTCTACCAAGATGATTTCCCGTTTCTCTCTTCACTGGAGCAGGCAGACACAGCCAACGCACATCAAGTGTCAAGAGACACGCTCTGCTGAGCTCAACGCTTGTGCAGATGCACATGTGCGACGAAGTCAACACACGTGCTTGTGGAGAGAAAGAAAGGGACTCCCAGGCGTGTGGAGCGACGGGGAGAAAGAGCGGGCGCTGAGGAACACAGTTTCAAACAGACTGTCTCCACACAAACAGGCACCTGTCTGCAGGTATCCTAGATCTTGATTCTTGAACTTGAGGAAACACGCGTCTGAGCAAAACTCCCAAACGCTTGCAGGAAAGACACAGGCTCTCCCACAAGCACACAAGTGTTTGCCCTCAGCTATAGATCAGGGACAAGCCTGTGAAGAGCAACCAAAGAGCTCGTCCGTCTTTCCCTCAATAGATGGGAGTAGGCGCGCTTGCGGATGTGTGCGTGTGTGTGGCCACGCGTTTGCTTAGGCATCAGTGTGTGAAAAGGTAGGTGCTTTTCTCTAGCTGCGTGTGCGTGCACGTGGTGCTGGGTGCACATCCCTGGGTGCTCGTGGAAAGGTTTCTGCATGGTTTTCGCTGAGGAATCGTGTGTGTGCACATGGACAAAGAGAAGGCGCAGCAACCAGGTTCCAGCGCCGAAGAAGGCAAAAGGCGAGGTTTCCGGCGCTATCTCCTTCTCTCCCCAGAGCTAGTCGCGCAAAGCAAGCCGCTAAGCCGGCGACCGGCAAGAGAGCTACAACGAAGCATGCCGAACGGAGAAAATAGCAGCAGCTCATCTGTTCACACCTTGTTTCTGCCATGTGCTTGAACGCCAAGACGTTCGCGCTTCTGTGAGATGAAAGACGTCCTTCTGCATATGTGGTTGCTCACACCGGTGCACTTGTTAGTGTATCCATTCAGTCCTGGGCTGCTGGGCATTCAGAAGTGGCTCTGTGGAGACGTCTGCATAGAGGCAGCTGTCAGAACACGCACACTCGATTGTTCACCAAAACATATGCAGACGCGTCCTTAGCCTGTAGATTTGGATGCACAGAGTTCCCTGTGTTCGCAAGAGACAAGGGAATCGCGTCTGTGCGCACAGAAGCAATAGCGGACCGTTTCCCTCGGAGTGAACGCGAAAGAGCCGTCTATATACTCGCAGACACGCGAACGTGCCTCAATGCGGTCACAGAGGCAGCAGCTTTTGCACAGATGCTCCTGGTGATTCTGGCACTTTCCAGGCACACTCCTGAAAGTCGCGCACACTGCTGTTCACTCGCTAAACGACCTCTTGGGAAACACGTCTCCGGTCGACGGACCGCTCAGATTGCTTCTCGTGTAACTGTGAACTGTGTCAGCGCAGGGAATCCGTCTCTGTTGAGCAGATGTCAATCCTGCCTCGCCTTTGCTTTCTTGCCTCTACCAAGATGATTTCCCGTTTCTCTCTTCACTGGAGCAGGCAGACACAGCCAACGCACATCAAGTGTCAAGAGACACGCTCTGCTGAGCTCAACGCTTGTGCAGATGCACATGTGCGACGAAGTCAACACACGTGCTTGTGGAGAGAAAGAAAGGGACTCCCAGGCGTGTGGAGCGACGGGGAGAAAGAGCGGGCGCTGAGGAACACAGTTTCAAACAGACTGTCTCCACACAAACAGGCACCTGTCTGCAGGTATCCTAGATCTTGATTCTTGAACTTGAGGAAACACGCGTCTGAGCAAAACTCCCAAACGCTTCCAGGAAAGACACAGGCTCTCCCACAAGCACACAAGTGTTTGCCCTCAGCTATAGATCAGGGACAAGCCTGTGAAGAGCAACCAAAGAGCTCGTCCGTCTTTCTCTCAGTAGATGGGAGTAGGCGCGCTTGCGGATGTGTGCGTGTGTGTGGCCACGCGTTTGCTTAGGCATCAGTGTGTGAAAAGGTAGGTGCTTTTCTCTAGCTGCGTGTGCGTGCACGTGGTGCTGGGTGCACATCCCTGGGTGCTCGTGGAAAGGTTTCTGCATGGTTTTCGCTGAGGAATCGTGTGTGTGCACATGGACAAAGAGAAGGCGCAGCAACCAGGTTCCAGCGCCGAAGAAGGCAAAAGGCGAGGTTTCCGGCGCTATCTCCTTCTCTCCCCAGAGCTAGTCGCGCAAAGCAAGCCGCTAAGCCGGCGACCGGCAAGAGAGCTACAACGAAGCATGCCGAACGGAGAAAATAGCAGCAGCTCATCTGTTCACACCTTGTTTCTGCCATGTGCTTGAACGCCAAGACGTTCGCGCTTCTGTGAGATGAAAGACGTCCTTCTGCATATGTGGTTGCTCACACCGGTGCACTTGTTAGTGTATCCATTCAGTCCTGGGCTGCTGGGCATTCAGAAGTGGCTCTGTGGAGACGTCTGCATAGAGGCAGCTGTCAGAACACGCACACTCGATTGTTCACCAAAACATATGCAGACGCGTCCTTAGCCTGTAGATTTGGATGCACAGAGTTCCCTGTGTTCGCAAGAGACAAGGGAATCGCGTCTGTGCGCACAGAAGCAATAGCGGACCGTTTCCCTCGGAGTGAACGCGAAAGAGCCGTCTATATACTCGCAGACACGCGAACGTGCCTCAATGCGGTCACAGAGGCAGCAGCTTTTGCACAGATGCTCCTGGTGATTCTGGCACTTTCCAGGCACACTCCTGAAAGTCGCGCACACTGCTGTTCACTCGCTAAACGACCTCTTGGGAAACACGTCTCCGGTCGACGGACCGCTCAGATTGCTTCTCGTGTAACTGTGAACTGTGTCAGCGCAGGGAATCCGTCTCTGTTGAGCAGATGTCAATCCTGCCTCGCCTTTGCTTTGTTGCCTCTACCAAGATGATTTCCCGTTTCTCTCTTCACTGGAGCAGGCAGACACAGCCAACGCACATCAAGTGTCAAGAGACACGCTCTGCTGAGCTCAACGCTTGTGCAGATGCACATGTGCGACGAAGTCAACACACGTGCTTGTGGAGAGAAAGAAAGGGACTCCCAGGCGTGTGGAGCGACGGGGAGAAAGAGCGGGCGCTGAGGAACACAGTTTCAAACAGACTGTCTCCACACAAACAGGCACCTGTCTGCAGGTATCCTAGATCTTGATTCTTGAACTTGAGGAAACACGCGTCTGAGCAAAACTCCCAAACGCTTCCAGGAAAGACACAGGCTCTCCCACAAGCACACAAGTGTTTGCCCTCAGCTATAGATCAGGGACAAGCCTGTGAAGAGCAACCAAAGAGCTCGTCCGTCTTTCCCTCAATAGATGGGAGTAGGCGCGCTTGCGGATGTGTGCGTGTGTGTGGCCACGCGTTTGCTTAGGCATCAGAGTGTGAAAAGGTAGGTGCTTTTCTCTAGCTGCGTGTGCGTGCACGTGGTGCTGGGTGCACATCCCTGGGTGCTCGTGGAAAGGTTTCTGCATGGTTTTCGCTGAGGAATCGTGTGTGTGCACATGGACAAAGAGAAGGCGCAGCAACCAGGTTCCAGCGCCGAAGAAGGCAAAAGGCGAGGTTTCCGGCGCTATCTCCTTCTCTCCCCAGAGCTAGTCGCGCAAAGCAAGCCGCTAAGCCGGCGACCGGCAAGAGAGCTACAACGAAGCATGCCGAACGGAGAAAATAGCAGCAGCTCATCTGTTCACACCTTGTTTCTGCCATGTGCTTGAACGCCAAGACGTTCGCGCTTCTGTGAGATGAAAGACGTCCTTCTGCATATGTGGTTGCTCACACCGGTGCACTTGTTAGTGTATCCATTCAGTCCTGGGCTGCGGGGCATTCAGAAGTGGCTCTGTGGAGACGTCTGCATAGAGGCAGCTGTCAGAACACGCACACTCGATTGTTCACCAAAACATATGCAGACGCGTCCTTAGCCTGTAGATTTGGATGCACAGAGTTCCCTGTGTTCGCAAGAGACAAGGGAATCGCGTCTGTGCGCACAGAAGCAATAGCGGACCGTTTCCCTCGGAGTGAACGCGAAAGAGCCGTCTATATACTCGCAGACACGCGAACGTGCCTCAATGCGGTCACAGAGGCAGCAGCTTTTGCACAGATGCTCCTGGTGATTCTGGCACTTTCCAGGCACACTCCTGAAAGTCGCGCACACTGCTGTTCACTCGCTAAACGACCTCTTGGGAAACACGTCTCCGGTCGACGGACCGCTCAGATTGCTTCTCGTGTAACTGTGAACTGTGTCAGCGCAGGGAATCCGTCTCTGTTGAGCAGATGTCAATCCTGCCTCGCTTTTGCTTTGTTGCCTCTACCAAGATGATTTCCCGTTTCTCTCTTCACTGGAGCAGGCAGACACAGCCAACGCACATCAAGTGTCAAGAGACACGCTCTGCTGAGCTCAACGCTTGTGCAGATGCACATGTGCGACGAAGTCAACACACGTGCTTGTGGAGAGAAAGAAAGGGACTCCCAGGCGTGTGGAGCGACGGGGAGAAAGAGCGGGCGCTGAGGAACACAGTTTCAAACAGACTGTCTCCACACAAACAGGCACCTGTCTGCAGGTATCCTAGATCTTGATTCTTGAACTTGAGGAAACACGCGTCTGAGCAAAACTCCCAAACGCTTGCAGGAAAGACACAGGCTCTCCCACAAGCACACAAGTGTTTGCCCTCAGCTATAGATCAGGGACAAGCCTGTGAAGAGCAACCAAAGAGCTCGTCCGTCTTTCCCTCAATAGATGGGAGTAGGCGCGCTTGCGGATGTGTGCGTGTGTGTGGCCACGCGTTTGCTTAGGCATCAGTGTGTGAAAAGGTAGGTGCTTTTCTCTAGCTGCGTGTGCGTGCACGTGGTGCTGGGTGCACATCCCTGGGTGCTCGTGGAAAGGTTTCTGCATGGTTTTCGCTGAGGAATCGTGTGTGTGCACATGGACAAAGAGAAGGCGCAGCAACCAGGTTCCAGCGCCGAAGAAGGCAAAAGGCGATGTTTCCGGCGCTATCTCCTTCTCTCCCCAGAGCTAGTCGCGCAAAGCAAGCCGCTAAGCCGGCGACCGGCAAGAGAGCTACAACGAAGCATGCCGAACGGAGAAAATAGCAGCAGCTCATCTGTTCACACCTTGTTTCTGCCATGTGCTTGAACGCCAAGACGTTCGCGCTTCTGTGAGATGAAAGACGTCCTTCTGCATATGTGGTTGCTCACACCGGTGCACTTGTTAGTGTATCCATTCAGTCCTGGGCTGCGGGGCATTCAGAAGTGGCTCTGTGGAGACGTCTGCATAGAGGCAGCTGTCAGAACACGCACACTCGATTGTTCACCAAAACATATGCAGACGCGTCCTTAGCCTGTAGATTTGGATGCACAGAGTTCCCTGTGTTCGCAAGAGACAAGGGAATCGCGTCTGTGCGCACAGAAGCAATAGCGGACCGTTTCCCTCGGAGTGAACGCGAAAGAGCCGTCTATATACTCGCAGACACGCGAACGTGCCTCAATGCGGTCACAGAGGCAGCAGCTTTTGCACAGATGCTCCTGGTGATTCTGGCACTTTCCAGGCACACTCCTGAAAGTCGCGCACACTGCTGTTCACTCGCTAAACGACCTCTTGGGAAACACGTCTCCGGTCGACGGACCGCTCAGATTGCTTCTCGTGTAACTGTGAACTGTGTCAGCGCAGGGAATCCGTCTCTGTTGAGCAGATGTCAATCCTGCCTCGCTTTTGCTTTGTTGCCTCTACCAAGATGATTTCCCGTTTCTCTCTTCACTGGAGCAGGCAGACACAGCCAACGCACATCAAGTGTCAAGAGACACGCTCTGCTGAGCTCAACGCTTGTGCAGATGCACATGTGCGACGAAGTCAACACACGTGCTTGTGGAGAGAAAGAAAGGGACTCCCAGGCGTGTGGAGCGACGGGGAGAAAGAGCGGGCGCTGAGGAACACAGTTTCAAACAGACTGTCTCCACACAAACAGGCACCTGTCTGCAGGTATCCTAGATCTTGATTCTTGAACTTGAGGAAACACGCGTCTGAGCAAAACTCCCAAACGCTTCCAGGAAAGACACAGGCTCTCCCACAAGCACACAAGTGTTTGCCCTCAGCTATAGATCAGGGACAAGCCTGTGAAGAGCAACCAAAGAGCTCGTCCGTCTTTCCCTCAATAGATGGGAGTAGGCGCGCTTGCGGATGTGTGCGTGTGTGTGGCCACGCGTTTGCTTAGGCATCAGAGTGTGAAAAGGTAGGTGCTTTTCTCTAGCTGCGTGTGCGTGCACGTGGTGCTGGGTGCACATCCCTGGGTGCTCGTGGAAAGGTTTCTGCATGGTTTTCGCTGAGGAATCGTGTGTGTGCACATGGACAAAGAGAAGGCGCAGCAACCAGGTTCCAGCGCCGAAGAAGGCAAAAGGCGAGGTTTCCGGCGCTATCTCCTTCTCTCCCCAGAGCTAGTCGCGCAAAGCAAGCCGCTAAGCCGGCGACCGGCAAGAGAGCTACAACGAAGCATGCCGAACGGAGAAAATAGCAGCAGCTCATCTGTTCACACCTTGTTTCTGCCATGTGCTTGAACGCCAAGACGTTCGCGCTTCTGTGAGATGAAAGACGTCCTTCTGCATATGTGGTTGCTCACACCGGTGCACTTGTTAGTGTATCCATTCAGTCCTGGGCTGCGGGGCATTCAGAAGTGGCTCTGTGGAGACGTCTGCATAGAGGCAGCTGTCAGAACACGCACACTCGATTGTTCACCAAAACATATGCAGACGCGTCCTTAGCCTGTAGATTTGGATGCACAGAGTTCCCTGTGTTCGCAAGAGACAAGGGAATCGCGTCTGTGCGCACAGAAGCAATAGCGGACCGTTTCCCTCGGAGTGAACGCGAAAGAGCCGTCTATATACTCGCAGACACGCGAACGTGCCTCAATGCGGTCACAGAGGCAGCAGCTTTTGCACAGATGCTCCTGGTGATTCTGGCACTTTCCAGGCACACTCCTGAAAGTCGCGCACACTGCTGTTCACTCGCTAAACGACCTCTTGGGAAACACGTCTCCGGTCGACGGACCGCTCAGATTGCTTCTCGTGTAACTGTGAACTGTGTCAGCGCAGGGAATCCGTCTCTGTTGAGCAGATGTCAATCCTGCCTCGCCTTTGCTTTCTTGCCTCTACCAAGATGATTTCCCGTTTCTCTCTTCACTGGAGCAGGCAGACACAGCCAACGCACATCAAGTGTCAAGAGACACGCTCTGCTGAGCTCAACGCTTGTGCAGATGCACATGTGCGACGAAGTCAACACACGTGCTTGTGGAGAGAAAGAAAGGGACTCCCAGGCGTGTGGAGCGACGGGGAGAAAGAGCGGGCGCTGAGGAACACAGTTTCAAACAGACTGTCTCCACACAAACAGGCACCTGTCTGCAGGTATCCTAGATCTTGATTCTTGAACTTGAGGAAACACGCGTCTGAGCAAAACTCCCAAACGCTTCCAGGAAAGACACAGGCTCTCCCACAAGCACACAAGTGTTTGCCCTCAGCTATAGATCAGGGACAAGCCTGTGAAGAGCAACCAAAGAGCTCGTCCGTCTTTCCCTCAGTAGATGGGAGTAGGCGCGCTTGCGGATGTGTGCGTGTGTGTGGCCACGCGTTTGCTTAGGCATCAGTGTGTGAAAAGGTAGGTGCTTTTCTCTAGCTGCGTGTGCGTGCACGTGGTGCTGGGTGCACATCCCTGGGTGCTCGTGGAAAGGTTTCTGCATGGTTTTCGCTGAGGAATCGTGTGTGTGCACATGGACAAAGAGAAGGCGCAGCAACCAGGTTCCAGCGCCGAAGAAGGCAAAAGGCGAGGTTTCCGGCGCTATCTCCTTCTCTCCCCAGAGCTAGTCGCGCAAAGCAAGCCGCTAAGCCGGCGACCGGCAAGAGAGCTACAACGAAGCATGCCGAACGGAGAAAATAGCAGCAGCTCATCTGTTCACACCTTGTTTCTGCCATGTGCTTGAACGCCAAGACGTTCGCGCTTCTGTGAGATGAAAGACGTCCTTCTGCATATGTGGTTGCTCACACCGGTGCACTTGTTAGTGTATCCATTCAGTCCTGGGCTGCGGGGCATTCAGAAGTGGCTCTGTGGAGACGTCTGCATAGAGGCAGCTGTCAGAACACGCACACTCGATTGTTCACCAAAACATATGCAGACGCGTCCTTAGCCTGTAGATTTGGATGCACAGAGTTCCCTGTGTTCGCAAGAGACAAGGGAATCGCGTCTGTGCGCACAGAAGCAATAGCGGACCGTTTCCCTCGGAGTGAACGCGAAAGAGCCGTCTATATACTCGCAGACACGCGAACGTGCCTCAATGCGGTCACAGAGGCAGCAGCTTTTGCACAGATGCTCCTGGTGATTCTGGCACTTTCCAGGCACACTCCTGAAAGTCGCGCACACTGCTGTTCACTCGCTAAACGACCTCTTGGGAAACACGTCTCCGGTCGACGGACCGCTCAGATTGCTTCTCGTGTAACTGTGAACTGTGTCAGCGCAGGGAATCCGTCTCTGTTGAGCAGATGTCAATCCTGCCTCGCTTTTGCTTTGTTGCCTCTACCAAGATGATTTCCCGTTTCTCTCTTCACTGGAGCAGGCAGACACAGCCAACGCACATCAAGTGTCAAGAGACACGCTCTGCTGAGCTCAACGCTTGTGCAGATGCACATGTGCGACGAAGTCAACACACGTGCTTGTGGAGAGAAAGAAAGGGACTCCCAGGCGTGTGGAGCGACGGGGAGAAAGAGCGGGCGCTGAGGAACACAGTTTCAAACAGACTGTCTCCACACAAACAGGCACCTGTCTGCAGGTATCCTAGATCTTGATTCTTGAACTTGAGGAAACACGCGTCTGAGCAAAACTCCCAAACGCTTGCAGGAAAGACACAGGCTCTCCCACAAGCACACAAGTGTTTGCCCTCAGCTATAGATCAGGGACAAGCCTGTGAAGAGCAACCAAAGAGCTCGTCCGTCTTTCCCTCAATAGATGGGAGTAGGCGCGCTTGCGGATGTGTGCGTGTGTGTGGCCACGCGTTTGCTTAGGCATCAGTGTGTGAAAAGGTAGGTGCTTTTCTCTAGCTGCGTGTGCGTGCACGTGGTGCTGGGTGCACATCCCTGGGTGCTCGTGGAAAGGTTTCTGCATGGTTTTCGCTGAGGAATCGTGTGTGTGCACATGGACAAAGAGAAGGCGCAGCAACCAGGTTCCAGCGCCGAAGAAGGCAAAAGGCGAGGTTTCCGGCGCTATCTCCTTCTCTCCCCAGAGCTAGTCGCGCAAAGCAAGCCGCTAAGCCGGCGACCGGCAAGAGAGCTACAACGAAGCATGCCGAACGGAGAAAATAGCAGCAGCTCATCTGTTCACACCTTGTTTCTGCCATGTGCTTGAACGCCAAGACGTTCGCGCTTCTGTGAGATGAAAGACGTCCTTCTGCATATGTGGTTGCTCACACCGGTGCACTTGTTAGTGTATCCATTCAGTCCTGGGCTGCGGGGCATTCAGAAGTGGCTCTGTGGAGACGTCTGCATAGAGGCAGCTGTCAGAACACGCACACTCGATTGTTCACCAAAACATATGCAGACGCGTCCTTAGCCTGTAGATTTGGATGCACAGAGTTCCCTGTGTTCGCAAGAGACAAGGGAATCGCGTCTGTGCGCACAGAAGCAATAGCGGACCGTTTCCCTCGGAGTGAACGCGAAAGAGCCGTCTATATACTCGCAGACACGCGAACGTGCCTCAATGCGGTCACAGAGGCAGCAGCTTTTGCACAGATGCTCCTGGTGATTCTGGCACTTTCCAGGCACACTCCTGAAAGTCGCGCACACTGCTGTTCACTCGCTAAACGACCTCTTGGGAAACACGTCTCCGGTCGACGGACCGCTCAGATTGCTTCTCGTGTAACTGTGAACTGTGTCAGCGCAGGGAATCCGTCTCTGTTGAGCAGATGTCAATCCTGCCTCGCTTTTGCTTTGTTGCCTCTACCAAGATGATTTCCCGTTTCTCTCTTCACTGGAGCAGGCAGACACAGCCAACGCACATCAAGTGTCAAGAGACACGCTCTGCTGAGCTCAACGCTTGTGCAGATGCACATGTGCGACGAAGTCAACACACGTGCTTGTGGAGAGAAAGAAAGGGACTCCCAGGCGTGTGGAGCGACGGGGAGAAAGAGCGGGCGCTGAGGAACACAGTTTCAAACAGACTGTCTCCACACAAACAGGCACCTGTCTGCAGGTATCCTAGATCTTGATTCTTGAACTTGAGGAAACACGCGTCTGAGCAAAACTCCCAAACGCTTCCAGGAAAGACACAGGCTCTCCCACAAGCACACAAGTGTTTGCCCTCAGCTATAGATCAGGGACAAGCCTGTGAAGAGCAACCAAAGAGCTCGTCCGTCTTTCCCTCAATAGATGGGAGTAGGCGCGCTTGCGGATGTGTGCGTGTGTGTGGCCACGCGTTTGCTTAGGCATCAGAGTGTGAAAAGGTAGGTGCTTTTCTCTAGCTGCGTGTGCGTGCACGTGGTGCTGGGTGCACATCCCTGGGTGCTCGTGGAAAGGTTTCTGCATGGTTTTCGCTGAGGAATCGTGTGTGTGCACATGGACAAAGAGAAGGCGCAGCAACCAGGTTCCAGCGCCGAAGAAGGCAAAAGGCGAGGTTTCCGGCGCTATCTCCTTCTCTCCCCAGAGCTAGTCGCGCAAAGCAAGCCGCTAAGCCGGCGACCGGCAAGAGAGCTACAACGAAGCATGCCGAACGGAGAAAATAGCAGCAGCTCATCTGTTCACACCTTGTTTCTGCCATGTGCTTGAACGCCAAGACGTTCGCGCTTCTGTGAGATGAAAGACGTCCTTCTGCATATGTGGTTGCTCACACCGGTGCACTTGTTAGTGTATCCATTCAGTCCTGGGCTGCGGGGCATTCAGAAGTGGCTCTGTGGAGACGTCTGCATAGAGGCAGCTGTCAGAACACGCACACTCGATTGTTCACCAAAACATATGCAGACGCGTCCTTAGCCTGTAGATTTGGATGCACAGAGTTCCCTGTGTTCGCAAGAGACAAGGGAATCGCGTCTGTGCGCACAGAAGCAATAGCGGACCGTTTCCCTCGGAGTGAACGCGAAAGAGCCGTCTATATACTCGCAGACACGCGAACGTGCCTCAATGCGGTCACAGAGGCAGCAGCTTTTGCACAGATGCTCCTGGTGATTCTGGCACTTTCCAGGCACACTCCTGAAAGTCGCGCACACTGCTGTTCACTCGCTAAACGACCTCTTGGGAAACACGTCTCCGGTCGACGGACCGCTCAGATTGCTTCTCGTGTAACTGTGAACTGTGTCAGCGCAGGGAATCCGTCTCTGTTGAGCAGATGTCAATCCTGCCTCGCCTTTGCTTTCTTGCCTCTACCAAGATGATTTCCCGTTTCTCTCTTCACTGGAGCAGGCAGACACAGCCAACGCACATCAAGTGTCAAGAGACACGCTCTGCTGAGCTCAACGCTTGTGCAGATGCACATGTGCGACGAAGTCAACACACGTGCTTGTGGAGAGAAAGAAAGGGACTCCCAGGCGTGTGGAGCGACGGGGAGAAAGAGCGGGCGCTGAGGAACACAGTTTCAAACAGACTGTCTCCACACAAACAGGCACCTGTCTGCAGGTATCCTAGATCTTGATTCTTGAACTTGAGGAAACACGCGTCTGAGCAAAACTCCCAAACGCTTCCAGGAAAGACACAGGCTCTCCCACAAGCACACAAGTGTTTGCCCTCAGCTATAGATCAGGGACAAGCCTGTGAAGAGCAACCAAAGAGCTCGTCCGTCTTTCTCTCAGTAGATGGGAGTAGGCGCGCTTGCGGATGTGTGCGTGTGTGTGGCCACGCGTTTGCTTAGGCATCAGTGTGTGAAAAGGTAGGTGCTTTTCTCTAGCTGCGTGTGCGTGCACGTGGTGCTGGGTGCACATCCCTGGGTGCTCGTGGAAAGGTTTCTGCATGGTTTTCGCTGAGGAATCGTGTGTGTGCACATGGACAAAGAGAAGGCGCAGCAACCAGGTTCCAGCGCCGAAGAAGGCAAAAGGCGAGGTTTCCGGCGCTATCTCCTTCTCTCCCCAGAGCTAGTCGCGCAAAGCAAGCCGCTAAGCCGGCGACCGGCAAGAGAGCTACAACGAAGCATGCCGAACGGAGAAAATAGCAGCAGCTCATCTGTTCACACCTTGTTTCTGCCATGTGCTTGAACGCCAAGACGTTCGCGCTTCTGTGAGATGAAAGACGTCCTTCTGCATATGTGGTTGCTCACACCGGTGCACTTGTTAGTGTATCCATTCAGTCCTGGGCTGCGGGGCATTCAGAAGTGGCTCTGTGGAGACGTCTGCATAGAGGCAGCTGTCAGAACACGCACACTCGATTGTTCACCAAAACATATGCAGACGCGTCCTTAGCCTGTAGATTTGGATGCACAGAGTTCCCTGTGTTCGCAAGAGACAAGGGAATCGCGTCTGTGCGCACAGAAGCAATAGCGGACCGTTTCCCTCGGAGTGAACGCGAAAGAGCCGTCTATATACTCGCAGACACGCGAACGTGCCTCAATGCGGTCACAGAGGCAGCAGCTTTTGCACAGATGCTCCTGGTGATTCTGGCACTTTCCAGGCACACTCCTGAAAGTCGCGCACACTGCTGTTCACTCGCTAAACGACCTCTTGGGAAACACGTCTCCGGTCGACGGACCGCTCAGATTGCTTCTCGTGTAACTGTGAACTGTGTCAGCGCAGGGAATCCGTCTCTGTTGAGCAGATGTCAATCCTGCCTCGCCTTTGCTTTCTTGCCTCTACCAAGATGATTTCCCGTTTCTCTCTTCACTGGAGCAGGCAGACACAGCCAACGCACATCAAGTGTCAAGAGACACGCTCTGCTGAGCTCAACGCTTGTGCAGATGCACATGTGCGACGAAGTCAACACACGTGCTTGTGGAGAGAAAGAAAGGGACTCCCAGGCGTGTGGAGCGACGGGGAGAAAGAGCGGGCGCTGAGGAACACAGTTTCAAACAGACTGTCTCCACACAAACAGGCACCTGTCTGCAGGTATCCTAGATCTTGATTCTTGAACTTGAGGAAACACGCGTCTGAGCAAAACTCCCAAACGCTTCCAGGAAAGACACAGGCTCTCCCACAAGCACACAAGTGTTTGCCCTCAGCTATAGATCAGGGACAAGCCTGTGAAGAGCAACCAAAGAGCTCGTCCGTCTTTCCCTCAGTAGATGGGAGTAGGCGCGCTTGCGGATGTGTGCGTGTGTGTGGCCACGCGTTTGCTTAGGCATCAGTGTGTGAAAAGGTAGGTGCTTTTCTCTAGCTGCGTGTGCGTGCACGTGGTGCTGGGTGCACATCCCTGGGTGCTCGTGGAAAGGTTTCTGCATGGTTTTCGCTGAGGAATCGTGTGTGTGCACATGGACAAAGAGAAGGCGCAGCAACCAGGTTCCAGCGCCGAAGAAGGCAAAAGGCGAGGTTTCCGGCGCTATCTCCTTCTCTCCCCAGAGCTAGTCGCGCAAAGCAAGCCGCTAAGCCGGCGACCGGCAAGAGAGCTACAACGAAGCATGCCGAACGGAGAAAATAGCAGCAGCTCATCTGTTCACACCTTGTTTCTGCCATGTGCTTGAACGCCAAGACGTTCGCGCTTCTGTGAGATGAAAGACGTCCTTCTGCATATGTGGTTGCTCACACCGGTGCACTTGTTAGTGTATCCATTCAGTCCTGGGCTGCGGGGCATTCAGAAGTGGCTCTGTGGAGACGTCTGCATAGAGGCAGCTGTCAGAACACGCACACTCGATTGTTCACCAAAACATATGCAGACGCGTCCTTAGCCTGTAGATTTGGATGCACAGAGTTCCCTGTGTTCGCAAGAGACAAGGGAATCGCGTCTGTGCGCACAGAAGCAATAGCGGACCGTTTCCCTCGGAGTGAACGCGAAAGAGCCGTCTATATACTCGCAGACACGCGAACGTGCCTCAATGCGGTCACAGAGGCAGCAGCTTTTGCACAGATGCTCCTGGTGATTCTGGCACTTTCCAGGCACACTCCTGAAAGTCGCGCACACTGCTGTTCACTCGCTAAACGACCTCTTGGGAAACACGTCTCCGGTCGACGGACCGCTCAGATTGCTTCTCGTGTAACTGTGAACTGTGTCAGCGCAGGGAATCCGTCTCTGTTGAGCAGATGTCAATCCTGCCTCGCCTTTGCTTTCTTGCCTCTACCAAGATGATTTCCCGTTTCTCTCTTCACTGGAGCAGGCAGACACAGCCAACGCACATCAAGTGTCAAGAGACACGCTCTGCTGAGCTCAACGCTTGTGCAGATGCACATGTGCGACGAAGTCAACACACGTGCTTGTGGAGAGAAAGAAAGGGACTCCCAGGCGTGTGGAGCGACGGGGAGAAAGAGCGGGCGCTGAGGAACACAGTTTCAAACAGACTGTCTCCACACAAACAGGCACCTGTCTGCAGGTATCCTAGATCTTGATTCTTGAACTTGAGGAAACACGCGTCTGAGCAAAACTCCCAAACGCTTCCAGGAAAGACACAGGCTCTCCCACAAGCACACAAGTGTTTGCCCTCAGCTATAGATCAGGGACAAGCCTGTGAAGAGCAACCAAAGAGCTCGTCCGTCTTTCCCTCAATAGATGGGAGTAGGCGCGCTTGCGGATGTGTGCGTGTGTGTGGCCACGCGTTTGCTTAGGCATCAGTGTGTGAAAAGGTAGGTGCTTTTCTCTAGCTGCGTGTGCGTGCACGTGGTGCTGGGTGCACATCCCTGGGTGCTCGTGGAAAGGTTTCTGCATGGTTTTCGCTGAGGAATCGTGTGTGTGCACATGGACAAAGAGAAGGCGCAGCAACCAGGTTCCAGCGCCGAAGAAGGCAAAAGGCGAGGTTTCCGGCGCTATCTCCTTCTCTCCCCAGAGCTAGTCGCGCAAAGCAAGCCGCTAAGCCGGCGACCGGCAAGAGAGCTACAACGAAGCATGCCGAACGGAGAAAATAGCAGCAGCTCATCTGTTCACACCTTGTTTCTGCCATGTGCTTGAACGCCAAGACGTTCGCGCTTCTGTGAGATGAAAGACGTCCTTCTGCATATGTGGTTGCTCACACCGGTGCACTTGTTAGTGTATCCATTCAGTCCTGGGCTGCTGGGCATTCAGAAGTGGCTCTGTGGAGACGTCTGCATAGAGGCAGCTGTCAGAACACGCACACTCGATTGTTCACCAAAACATATGCAGACGCGTCCTTAGCCTGTAGATTTGGATGCACAGAGTTCCCTGTGTTCGCAAGAGACAAGGGAATCGCGTCTGTGCGCACAGAAGCAATAGCGGACCGTTTCCCTCGGAGTGAACGCGAAAGAGCCGTCTATATACTCGCAGACACGCGAACGTGCCTCAATGCGGTCACAGAGGCAGCAGCTTTTGCACAGATGCTCCTGGTGATTCTGGCACTTTCCAGGCACACTCCTGAAAGTCGCGCACACTGCTGTTCACTCGCTAAACGACCTCTTGGGAAACACGTCTCCGGTCGACGGACCGCTCAGATTGCTTCTCGTGTAACTGTGAACTGTGTCAGCGCAGGGAATCCGTCTCTGTTCAGCAGATGTCAATCCTGCCTCGCTTTTGCTTTGTTGCCTCTACCAAGATGATTTCCCGTTTCTCTCTTCACTGGAGCAGGCAGACACAGCCAACGCACATCAAGTGTCAAGAGACACGCTCTGCTGAGCTCAACGCTTGTGCAGATGCACATGTGCGACGAAGTCAACACACGTGCTTGTGGAGAGAAAGAAAGGGACTCCCAGGCGTGTGGAGCGACGGGGAGAAAGAGCGGGCGCTGAGGAACACAGTTTCAAACAGACTGTCTCCACACAAACAGGCACCTGTCTGCAGGTATCCTAGATCTTGATTCTTGAACTTGAGGAAACACGCGTCTGAGCAAAACTCCCAAACGCTTCCAGGAAAGACACAGGCTCTCCCACAAGCACACAAGTGTTTGCCCTCAGCTATAGATCAGGGACAAGCCTGTGAAGAGCAACCAAAGAGCTCGTCCGTCTTTCCCTCAATAGATGGGAGTAGGCGCGCTTGCGGATGTGTGCGTGTGTGTGGCCACGCGTTTGCTTAGGCATCAGAGTGTGAAAAGGTAGGTGCTTTTCTCTAGCTGCGTGTGCGTGCACGTGGTGCTGGGTGCACATCCCTGGGTGCTCGTGGAAAGGTTTCTGCATGGTTTTCGCTGAGGAATCGTGTGTGTGCACATGGACAAAGAGAAGGCGCAGCAACCAGGTTCCAGCGCCGAAGAAGGCAAAAGGCAAGGTTTCCGGCGCTATCTCCTTCTCTCCCCAGAGCTAGTCGCGCAAAGCAAGCCGCTAAGCCGGCGACCGGCAAGAGAGCTACAACGAAGCATGCCGAACGGAGAAAATAGCAGCAGCTCATCTGTTCACACCTTGTTTCTGCCATGTGCTTGAACGCCAAGACGTTCGCGCTTCTGTGAGATGAAAGACGTCCTTCTGCATATGTGGTTGCTCACACCGGTGCACTTGTTAGTGTATCCATTCAGTCCTGGGCTGCTGGGCATTCAGAAGTGGCTCTGTGGAGACGTCTGCATAGAGGCAGCTGTCAGAACACGCACACTCGATTGTTCACCAAAACATATGCAGACGCGTCCTTAGCCTGTAGATTTGGATGCACAGAGTTCCCTGTGTTCGCAAGAGACAAGGGAATCGCGTCTGTGCGCACAGAAGCAATAGCGGACCGTTTCCCTCGGAGTGAACGCGAAAGAGCCGTCTATATACTCGCAGACACGCGAACGTGCCTCAATGCGGTCACAGAGGCAGCAGCTTTTGCACAGATGCTCCTGGTGATTCTGGCACTTTCCAGGCACACTCCTGAAAGTCGCGCACACTGCTGTTCACTCGCTAAACGACCTCTTGGGAAACACGTCTCCGGTCGACGGACCGCTCAGATTGCTTCTCGTGTAACTGTGAACTGTGTCAGCGCAGGGAATCCGTCTCTGTTGAGCAGATGTCAATCCTGCCTCGCTTTTGCTTTGTTGCCTCTACCAAGATGATTTCCCGTTTCTCTCTTCACTGGAGCAGGCAGACACAGCCAACGCACATCAAGTGTCAAGAGACACGCTCTGCTGAGCTCAACGCTTGTGCAGATGCACATGTGCGACGAAGTCAACACACGTGCTTGTGGAGAGAAAGAAAGGGACTCCCAGGCGTGTGGAGCGACGGGGAGAAAGAGCGGGCGCTGAGGAACACAGTTTCAAACAGACTGTCTCCACACAAACAGGCACCTGTCTGCAGGTATCCTAGATCTTGATTCTTGAACTTGAGGAAACACGCGTCTGAGCAAAACTCCCAAACGCTTCCAGGAAAGACACAGGCTCTCCCACAAGCACACAAGTGTTTGCCCTCAGCTATAGATCAGGGACAAGCCTGTGAAGAGCAACAAAAGAGCTCGTCCGTCTTTCCCTCAATAGATGGGAGTAGGCGCGCTTGCGGATGTGTGCGTGTGTGTGGCCACGCGTTTGCTTAGGCATCAGAGTGTGAAAAGGTAGGTGCTTTTCTCTAGCTGCGTGTGCGTGCACGTGGTGCTGGGTGCACATCCCTGGGTGCTCGTGGAAAGGTTTCTGCATGGTTTTCGCTGAGGAATCGTGTGTGTGCACATGGACAAAGAGAAGGCGCAGCAACCAGGTTCCAGCGCCGAAGAAGGCAAAAGGCGAGGTTTCCGGCGCTATCTCCTTCTCTCCCCAGAGCTAGTCGCGCAAAGCAAGCCGCTAAGCCGGCGACCGGCAAGAGAGCTACAACGAAGCATGCCGAACGGAGAAAATAGCAGCAGCTCATCTGTTCACACCTTGTTTCTGCCATGTGCTTGAACGCCAAGACGTTCGCGCTTCTGTGAGATGAAAGACGTCCTTCTGCATATGTGGTTGCTCACACCGGTGCACTTGTTAGTGTATCCATTCAGTCCTGGGCTGCGGGGCATTCAGAAGTGGCTCTGTGGAGACGTCTGCATAGAGGCAGCTGTCAGAACACGCACACTCGATTGTTCACCAAAACATATGCAGACGCGTCCTTAGCCTGTAGATTTGGATGCACAGAGTTCCCTGTGTTCGCAAGAGACAAGGGAATCGCGTCTGTGCGCACAGAAGCAATAGCGGACCGTTTCCCTCGGAGTGAACGCGAAAGAGCCGTCTATATACTCGCAGACACGCGAACGTGCCTCAATGCGGTCACAGAGGCAGCAGCTTTTGCACAGATGCTCCTGGTGATTCTGGCACTTTCCAGGCACACTCCTGAAAGTCGCGCACACTGCTGTTCACTCGCTAAACGACCTCTTGGGAAACACGTCTCCGGTCGACGGACCGCTCAGATTGCTTCTCGTGTAACTGTGAACTGTGTCAGCGCAGGGAATCCGTCTCTGTTGAGCAGATGTGGATCCTGCCTCGCTTTTGCTTTGTTGCCTCTACCAAGATGATTTCCCGTTTCTCTCTTCACTGGAGCAGGCAGACACAGCCAACGCACATCAAGTGTCAAGAGACACGCTCTGCTGAGCTCAACGCTTGTGCAGATGCACATGTGCGACGAAGTCAACACACGTGCTTGTGGAGAGAAAGAAAGGGACTCCCAGGCGTGTGGAGCGACGGGGAGAAAGAGCGGGCGCTGAGGAACACAGTTTCAAACAGACTGTCTCCACACAAACAGGCACCTGTCTGCAGGTATCCTAGATCTTGATTCTTGAACTTGAGGAAACACGCGTCTGAGCAAAACTCCCAAACGCTTCCAGGAAAGACACAGGCTCTCCCACAAGCACACAAGTGTTTGCCCTCAGCTATAGATCAGGGACAAGCCTGTGAAGAGCAACCAAAGAGCTCGTCCGTCTTTCCCTCAATAGATGGGAGTAGGCGCGCTTGCGGATGTGTGCGTGTGTGTGGCCACGCGTTTGCTTAGGCATCAGTGTGTGAAAAGGTAGGTGCTTTTCTCTAGCTGCGTGTGCGTGCACGTGGTGCTGGGTGCACATCCCTGGGTGCTCGTGGAAAGGTTTCTGCATGGTTTTCGCTGAGGAATCGTGTGTGTGCACATGGACAAAGAGAAGGCGCAGCAACCAGGTTCCAGCGCCGAAGAAGGCAAAAGGCGAGGTTTCCGGCGCTATCTCCTTCTCTCCCCAGAGCTAGTCGCGCAAAGCAAGCCGCTAAGCCGGCGACCGGCAAGAGAGCTACAACGAAGCATGCCGAACGGAGAAAATAGCAGCAGCTCATCTGTTCACACCTTGTTTCTGCCATGTGCTTGAACGCCAAGACGTTCGCGCTTCTGTGAGATGAAAGACGTCCTTCTGCATATGTGGTTGCTCACACCGGTGCACTTGTTAGTGTATCCATTCAGTCCTGGGCTGCGGGGCATTCAGAAGTGGCTCTGTGGAGACGTCTGCATAGAGGCAGCTGTCAGAACACGCACACTCGATTGTTCACCAAAACATATGCAGACGCGTCCTTAGCCTGTAGATTTGGATGCACAGAGTTCCCTGTGTTCGCAAGAGACAAGGGAATCGCGTCTGTGCGCACAGAAGCAATAGCGGACCGTTTCCCTCGGAGTGAACGCGAAAGAGCCGTCTATATACTCGCAGACACGCGAACGTGCCTCAATGCGGTCACAGAGGCAGCAGCTTTTGCACAGATGCTCCTGGTGATTCTGGCACTTTCCAGGCACACTCCTGAAAGTCGCGCACACTGCTGTTCACTCGCTAAACGACCTCTTGGGAAACACGTCTCCGGTCGACGGACCGCTCAGATTGCTTCTCGTGTAACTGTGAACTGTGTCAGCGCAGGGAATCCGTCTCTGTTGAGCAGATGTCAATCCTGCCTCGCCTTTGCTTTCTTGCCTCTACCAAGATGATTTCCCGTTTCTCTCTTCACTGGAGCAGGCAGACACAGCCAACGCACATCAAGTGTCAAGAGACACGCTCTGCTGAGCTCAACGCTTGTGCAGATGCACATGTGCGACGAAGTCAACACACGTGCTTGTGGAGAGAAAGAAAGGGACTCCCAGGCGTGTGGAGCGACGGGGAGAAAGAGCGGGCGCTGAGGAACACAGTTTCAAACAGACTGTCTCCACACAAACAGGCACCTGTCTGCAGGTATCCTAGATCTTGATTCTTGAACTTGAGGAAACACGCGTCTGAGCAAAACTCCCAAACGCTTCCAGGAAAGACACAGGCTCTCCCACAAGCACACAAGTGTTTGCCCTCAGCTATAGATCAGGGACAAGCCTGTGAAGAGCAACCAAAGAGCTCGTCCGTCTTTCCCTCAATAGATGGGAGTAGGCGCGCTTGCGGATGTGTGCGTGTGTGTGGCCACGCGTTTGCTTAGGCATCAGTGTGTGAAAAGGTAGGTGCTTTTCTCTAGCTGCGTGTGCGTGCACGTGGTGCTGGGTGCACATCCCTGGGTGCTCGTGGAAAGGTTTCTGCATGGTTTTCGCTGAGGAATCGTGTGTGTGCACATGGACAAAGAGAAGGCGCAGCAACCAGGTTCCAGCGCCGAAGAAGGCAAAAGGCGAGGTTTCCGGCGCTATCTCCTTCTCTCCCCAGAGCTAGTCGCGCAAAGCAAGCCGCTAAGCCGGCGACCGGCAAGAGAGCTACAACGAAGCATGCCGAACGGAGAAAATAGCAGCAGCTCATCTGTTCACACCTTGTTTCTGCCATGTGCTTGAACGCCAAGACGTTCGCGCTTCTGTGAGATGAAAGACGTCCTTCTGCATATGTGGTTGCTCACACCGGTGCACTTGTTAGTGTATCCATTCAGTCCTGGGCTGCGGGGCATTCAGAAGTGGCTCTGTGGAGACGTCTGCATAGAGGCAGCTGTCAGAACACGCACACTCGATTGTTCACCAAAACATATGCAGACGCGTCCTTAGCCTGTAGATTTGGATGCACAGAGTTCCCTGTGTTCGCAAGAGACAAGGGAATCGCGTCTGTGCGCACAGAAGCAATAGCGGACCGTTTCCCTCGGAGTGAACGCGAAAGAGCCGTCTATATACTCGCAGACACGCGAACGTGCCTCAATGCGGTCACAGAGGCAGCAGCTTTTGCACAGATGCTCCTGGTGATTCTGGCACTTTCCAGGCACACTCCTGAAAGTCGCGCACACTGCTGTTCACTCGCTAAACGACCTCTTGGGAAACACGTCTCCGGTCGACGGACCGCTCAGATTGCTTCTCGTGTAACTGTGAACTGTGTCAGCGCAGGGAATCCGTCTCTGTTGAGCAGATGTCAATCCTGCCTCGCTTTTGCTTTGTTGCCTCTACCAAGATGATTTCCCGTTTCTCTCTTCACTGGAGCAGGCAGACACAGCCAACGCACATCAAGTGTCAAGAGACACGCTCTGCTGAGCTCAACGCTTGTGCAGATGCACATGTGCGACGAAGTCAACACACGTGCTTGTGGAGAGAAAGAAAGGGACTCCCAGGCGTGTGGAGCGACGGGGAGAAAGAGCGGGCGCTGAGGAACACAGTTTCAAACAGACTGTCTCCACACAAACAGGCACCTGTCTGCAGGTATCCTAGATCTTGATTCTTGAACTTGAGGAAACACGCGTCTGAGCAAAACTCCCAAACGCTTCCAGGAAAGACACAGGCTCTCCCACAAGCACACAAGTGTTTGCCCTCAGCTATAGATCAGGGACAAGCCTGTGAAGAGCAACCAAAGAGCTCGTCCGTCTTTCCCTCAATAGATGGGAGTAGGCGCGCTTGCGGATGTGTGCGTGTGTGTGGCCACGCGTTTGCTTAGGCATCAGTGTGTGAAAAGGTAGGTGCTTTTCTCTGGCTGCGTGTGCGTGCACGTGGTGCTGGGTGCACATCCCTGGGTGCTCGTGGAAAGGTTTCTGCATGGTTTTCGCTGAGGAATCGTGTGTGTGCACATGGACAAAGAGAAGGCGCAGCAACCAGGTTCCAGCGCCGAAGAAGGCAAAAGGCGAGGTTTCCGGCGCTATCTCCTTCTCTCCCCAGAGCTAGTCGCGCAAAGCAAGCCGCTAAGCCGGCGACCGGCAAGAGAGCTACAACGAAGCATGCCGAACGGAGAAAATAGCAGCAGCTCATCTGTTCACACCTTGTTTCTGCCATGTGCTTGAACGCCAAGACGTTCGCGCTTCTGTGAGATGAAAGACGTCCTTCTGCATATGTGGTTGCTCACACCGGTGCACTTGTTAGTGTATCCATTCAGTCCTGGGCTGCGGGGCATTCAGAAGTGGCTCTGTGGAGACGTCTGCATAGAGGCAGCTGTCAGAACACGCACACTCGATTGTTCACCAAAACATATGCAGACGCGTCCTTAGCCTGTAGATTTGGATGCACAGAGTTCCCTGTGTTCGCAAGAGACAAGGGAATCGCGTCTGTGCGCACAGAAGCAATAGCGGACCGTTTCCCTCGGAGTGAACGCGAAAGAGCCGTCTATATACTCGCAGACACGCGAACGTGCCTCAATGCGGTCACAGAGGCAGCAGCTTTTGCACAGATGCTCCTGGTGATTCTGGCACTTTCCAGGCACACTCCTGAAAGTCGCGCACACTGCTGTTCACTCGCTAAACGACCTCTTGGGAAACACGTCTCCGGTCGACGGACCGCTCAGATTGCTTCTCGTGTAACTGTGAACTGTGTCAGCGCAGGGAATCCGTCTCTGTTGAGCAGATGTCAATCCTGCCTCGCCTTTGCTTTCTTGCCTCTACCAAGATGATTTCCCGTTTCTCTCTTCACTGGAGCAGGCAGACACAGCCAACGCACATCAAGTGTCAAGAGACACGCTCTGCTGAGCTCAACGCTTGTGCAGATGCACATGTGCGACGAAGTCAACACACGTGCTTGTGGAGAGAAAGAAAGGGACTCCCAGGCGTGTGGAGCGACGGGGAGAAAGAGCGGGCGCTGAGGAACACAGTTTCAAACAGACTGTCTCCACACAAACAGGCACCTGTCTGCAGGTATCCTAGATCTTGATTCTTGAACTTGAGGAAACACGCGTCTGAGCAAAACTCCCAAACGCTTCCAGGAAAGACACAGGCTCTCCCACAAGCACACAAGTGTTTGCCCTCAGCTATAGATCAGGGACAAGCCTGTGAAGAGCAACCAAAGAGCTCGTCCGTCTTTCCCTCAATAGATGGGAGTAGGCGCGCTTGCGGATGTGTGCGTGTGTGTGGCCACGCGTTTGCTTAGGCATCAGTGTGTGAAAAGGTAGGTGCTTTTCTCTAGCTGCGTGTGCGTGCACGTGGTGCTGGGTGCACATCCCTGGGTGCTCGTGGAAAGGTTTCTGCATGGTTTTCGCTGAGGAATCGTGTGTGTGCACATGGACAAAGAGAAGGCGCAGCAACCAGGTTTCAGCGCCGAAGAAGGCAAAAGGCGAGGTTTCCGGCGCTATCTCCTTCTCTCCCCAGAGCTAGTCGCGCAAAGCAAGCCGCTAAGCCGGCGACCGGCAAGAGAGCTACAACGAAGCATGCCGAACGGAGAAAATAGCAGCAGCTCATCTGTTCACACCTTGTTTCTGCCATGTGCTTGAACGCCAAGACGTTCGCGCTTCTGTGAGATGAAAGACGTCCTTCTGCATATGTGGTTGCTCACACCGGTGCACTTGTTAGTGTATCCATTCAGTCCTGGGCTGCGGGGCATTCAGAAGTGGCTCTGTGGAGACGTCTGCATAGAGGCAGCTGTCAGAACACGCACACTCGATTGTTCACCAAAACATATGCAGACGCGTCCTTAGCCTGTAGATTTGGATGCACAGAGTTCCCTGTGTTCGCAAGAGACAAGGGAATCGCGTCTGTGCGCACAGAAGCAATAGCGGACCGTTTCCCTCGGAGTGAACGCGAAAGAGCCGTCTATATACTCGCAGACACGCGAACGTGCCTCAATGCGGTCACAGAGGCAGCAGCTTTTGCACAGATGCTCCTGGTGATTCTGGCACTTTCCAGGCACACTCCTGAAAGTCGCGCACACTGCTGTTCACTCGCTAAACGACCTCTTGGGAAACACGTCTCCGGTCGACGGACCGCTCAGATTGCTTCTCGTGTAACTGTGAACTGTGTCAGCGCAGGGAATCCGTCTCTGTTGAGCAGATGTCAATCCTGCCTCGCCTTTGCTTTCTTGCCTCTACCAAGATGATTTCCCGTTTCTCTCTTCACTGGAGCAGGCAGACACAGCCAACGCACATCAAGTGTCAAGAGACACGCTCTGCTGAGCTCAACGCTTGTGCAGATGCACATGTGCGACGAAGTCAACACACGTGCTTGTGGAGAGAAAGAAAGGGACTCCCAGGCGTGTGGAGCGACGGGGAGAAAGAGCGGGCGCTGAGGAACACAGTTTCAAACAGACTGTCTCCACACAAACAGGCACCTGTCTGCAGGTATCCTAGATCTTGATTCTTGAACTTGAGGAAACACGCGTCTGAGCAAAACTCCCAAACGCTTCCAGGAAAGACACAGGCTCTCCCACAAGCACACAAGTGTTTGCCCTCAGCTATAGATCAGGGACAAGCCTGTGAAGAGCAACCAAAGAGCTCGTCCGTCTTTCCCTCAATAGATGGGAGTAGGCGCGCTTGCGGATGTGTGCGTGTGTGTGGCCACGCGTTTGCTTAGGCATCAGTGTGTGAAAAGGTAGGTGCTTTTCTCTAGCTGCGTGTGCGTGCACGTGGTGCTGGGTGCACATCCCTGGGTGCTCGTGGAAAGGTTTCTGCATGGTTTTCGCTGAGGAATCGTGTGTGTGCACATGGACAAAGAGAAGGCGCAGCAACCAGGTTTCAGCGCCGAAGAAGGCAAAAGGCGAGGTTTCCGGCGCTATCTCCTTCTCTCCCCAGAGCTAGTCGCGCAAAGCAAGCCGCTAAGCCGGCGACCGGCAAGAGAGCTACAACGAAGCATGCCGAACGGAGAAAATAGCAGCAGCTCATCTGTTCACACCTTGTTTCTGCCATGTGCTTGAACGCCAAGACGTTCGCGCTTCTGTGAGATGAAAGACGTCCTTCTGCATATGTGGTTGCTCACACCGGTGCACTTGTTAGTGTATCCATTCAGTCCTGGGCTGCGGGGCATTCAGAAGTGGCTCTGTGGAGACGTCTGCATAGAGGCAGCTGTCAGAACACGCACACTCGATTGTTCACCAAAACATATGCAGACGCGTCCTTAGCCTGTAGATTTGGATGCACAGAGTTCCCTGTGTTCGCAAGAGACAAGGGAATCGCGTCTGTGCGCACAGAAGCAATAGCGGACCGTTTCCCTCGGAGTGAACGCGAAAGAGCCGTCTATATACTCGCAGACACGCGAACGTGCCTCAATGCGGTCACAGAGGCAGCAGCTTTTGCACAGATGCTCCTGGTGATTCTGGCACTTTCCAGGCACACTCCTGAAAGTCGCGCACACTGCTGTTCACTCGCTAAACGACCTCTTGGGAAACACGTCTCCGGTCGACGGACCGCTCAGATTGCTTCTCGTGTAACTGTGAACTGTGTCAGCGCAGGGAATCCGTCTCTGTTGAGCAGATGTCAATCCTGCCTCGCCTTTGCTTTCTTGCCTCTACCAAGATGATTTCCCGTTTCTCTCTTCACTGGAGCAGGCAGACACAGCCAACGCACATCAAGTGTCAAGAGACACGCTCTGCTGAGCTCAACGCTTGTGCAGATGCACATGTGCGACGAAGTCAACACACGTGCTTGTGGAGAGAAAGAAAGGGACTCCCAGGCGTGTGGAGCGACGGGGAGAAAGAGCGGGCGCTGAGGAACACAGTTTCAAACAGACTGTCTCCACACAAACAGGCACCTGTCTGCAGGTATCCTAGATCTTGATTCTTGAACTTGAGGAAACACGCGTCTGAGCAAAACTCCCAAACGCTTCCAGGAAAGACACAGGCTCTCCCACAAGCACACAAGTGTTTGCCCTCAGCTATAGATCAGGGACAAGCCTGTGAAGAGCAACCAAAGAGCTCGTCCGTCTTTCCCTCAATAGATGGGAGTAGGCGCGCTTGCGGATGTGTGCGTGTGTGTGGCCACGCGTTTGCTTAGGCATCAGTGTGTGAAAAGGTAGGTGCTTTTCTCTAGCTGCGTGTGCGTGCACGTGGTGCTGGGTGCACATCCCTGGGTGCTCGTGGAAAGGTTTCTGCATGGTTTTCGCTGAGGAATCGTGTGTGTGCACATGGACAAAGAGAAGGCGCAGCAACCAGGTTCCAGCGCCGAAGAAGGCAAAAGGCGAGGTTTCCGGCGCTATCTCCTTCTCTCCCCAGAGCTAGTCGCGCAAAGCAAGCCGCTAAGCCGGCGACCGGCAAGAGAGCTACAACGAAGCATGCCGAACGGAGAAAATAGCAGCAGCTCATCTGTTCACACCTTGTTTCTGCCATGTGCTTGAACGCCAAGACGTTCGCGCTTCTGTGAGATGAAAGACGTCCTTCTGCATATGTGGTTGCTCACACCGGTGCACTTGTTAGTGTATCCATTCAGTCCTGGGCTGCTGGGCATTCAGAAGTGGCTCTGTGGAGACGTCTGCATAGAGGCAGCTGTCAGAACACGCACACTCGATTGTTCACCAAAACATATGCAGACGCGTCCTTAGCCTGTAGATTTGGATGCACAGAGTTCCCTGTGTTCGCAAGAGACAAGGGAATCGCGTCTGTGCGCACAGAAGCAATAGCGGACCGTTTCCCTCGGAGTGAACGCGAAAGAGCCGTCTATATACTCGCAGACACGCGAACGTGCCTCAATGCGGTCACAGAGGCAGCAGCTTTTGCACAGATGCTCCTGGTGATTCTGGCACTTTCCAGGCACACTCCTGAAAGTCGCGCACACTGCTGTTCACTCGCTAAACGACCTCTTGGGAAACACGTCTCCGGTCGACGGACCGCTCAGATTGCTTCTCGTGTAACTGTGAACTGTGTCAGCGCAGGGAATCCGTCTCTGTTGAGCAGATGTCAATCCTGCCTCGCCTTTGCTTTGTTGCCTCTACCAAGATGATTTCCCGTTTCTCTCTTCACTGGAGCAGGCAGACACAGCCAACGCACATCAAGTGTCAAGAGACACGCTCTACTGAGCTCAACGCTTGTGCAGATGCACATGTGCGACGAAGTCAACACACGTGCTTGTGGAGAGAAAGAAAGGGACTCCCAGGCGTGTGGAGCGACGGGGAGAAAGAGCGGGCGCTGAGGAACACAGTTTCAAACAGACTGTCTCCACACAAACAGGCACCTGTCTGCAGGTATCCTAGATCTTGATTCTTGAACTTGAGGAAACACGCGTCTGAGCAAAACTCCCAAACGCTTCCAGGAAAGACACAGGCTCTCCCACAAGCACACAAGTGTTTGCCCTCAGCTATAGATCAGGGACAAGCCTGTGAAGAGCAACCAAAGAGCTCGTCCGTCTTTCCCTCAATAGATGGGAGTAGGCGCGCTTGCGGATGTGTGCGTGTGTGTGGCCACGCGTTTGCTTAGGCATCAGAGTGTGAAAAGGTAGGTGCTTTTCTCTAGCTGCGTGTGCGTGCACGTGGTGCTGGGTGCACATCCCTGGGTGCTCGTGGAAAGGTTTCTGCATGGTTTTCGCTGAGGAATCGTGTGTGTGCACATGGACAAAGAGAAGGCGCAGCAACCAGGTTCCAGCGCCGAAGAAGGCAAAAGGCGAGGTTTCCGGCGCTATCTCCTTCTCTCCCCAGAGCTAGTCGCGCAAAGCAAGCCGCTAAGCCGGCGACCGGCAAGAGAGCTACAACGAAGCATGCCGAACGGAGAAAATAGCAGCAGCTCATCTGTTCACACCTTGTTTCTGCCATGTGCTTGAACGCCAAGACGTTCGCGCTTCTGTGAGATGAAAGACGTCCTTCTGCATATGTGGTTGCTCACACCGGTGCACTTGTTAGTGTATCCATTCAGTCCTGGGCTGCGGGGCATTCAGAAGTGGCTCTGTGGAGACGTCTGCATAGAGGCAGCTGTCAGAACACGCACACTCGATTGTTCACCAAAACATATGCAGACGCGTCCTTAGCCTGTAGATTTGGATGCACAGAGTTCCCTGTGTTCGCAAGAGACAAGGGAATCGCGTCTGTGCGCACAGAAGCAATAGCGGACCGTTTCCCTCGGAGTGAACGCGAAAGAGCCGTCTATATACTCGCAGACACGCGAACGTGCCTCAATGCGGTCACAGAGGCAGCAGCTTTTGCACAGATGCTCCTGGTGATTCTGGCACTTTCCAGGCACACTCCTGAAAGTCGCGCACACTGCTGTTCACTCGCTAAACGACCTCTTGGGAAACACGTCTCCGGTCGACGGACCGCTCAGATTGCTTCTCGTGTAACTGTGAACTGTGTCAGCGCAGGGAATCCGTCTCTGTTGAGCAGATGTCAATCCTGCCTCGCTTTTGCTTTGTTGCCTCTACCAAGATGATTTCCCGTTTCTCTCTTCACTGGAGCAGGCAGACACAGCCAACGCACATCAAGTGTCAAGAGACACGCTCTGCTGAGCTCAACGCTTGTGCAGATGCACATGTGCGACGAAGTCAACACACGTGCTTGTGGAGAGAAAGAAAGGGACTCCCAGGCATGTGGAGCGACGGGGAGAAAGAGCGGGCGCTGAGGAACACAGTTTCAAACAGACTGTCTCCACACAAACAGGCACCTGTCTGCAGGTATCCTAGATCTTGATTCTTGAACTTGAGGAAACACGCGTCTGAGCAAAACTCCCAAACGCTTCCAGGAAAGACACAGGCTCTCCCACAAGCACACAAGTGTTTGCCCTCAGCTATAGATCAGGGACAAGCCTGTGAAGAGCAACCAAAGAGCTCGTCCGTCTTTCCCTCAATAGATGGGAGTAGGCGCGCTTGCGGATGTGTGCGTGTGTGTGGCCACGCGTTTGCTTAGGCATCAGTGTGTGAAAAGGTAGGTGCTTTTCTCTAGCTGCGTGTGCGTGCACGTGGTGCTGGGTGCACATCCCTGGGTGCTCGTGGAAAGGTTTCTGCATGGTTTTCGCTGAGGAATCGTGTGTGTGCACATGGACAAAGAGAAGGCGCAGCAACCAGGTTCCAGCGCCGAAGAAGGCAAAAGGCGAGGTTTCCGGCGCTATCTCCTTCTCTCCCCAGAGCTAGTCGCGCAAAGCAAGCCGCTAAGCCGGCGACCGGCAAGAGAGCTACAACGAAGCATGCCGAACGGAGAAAATAGCAGCAGCTCATCTGTTCACACCTTGTTTCTGCCATGTGCTTGAACGCCAAGACGTTCGCGCTTCTGTGAGATGAAAGACGTCCTTCTGCATATGTGGTTGCTCACACCGGTGCACTTGTTAGTGTATCCATTCAGTCCTGGGCTGCTGGGCATTCAGAAGTGGCTCTGTGGAGACGTCTGCATAGAGGCAGCTGTCAGAACACGCACACTCGATTGTTCACCAAAACATATGCAGACGCGTCCTTAGCCTGTAGATTTGGATGCACAGAGTTCCCTGTGTTCGCAAGAGACAAGGGAATCGCGTCTGTGCGCACAGAAGCAATAGCGGACCGTTTCCCTCGGAGTGAACGCGAAAGAGCCGTCTATATACTCGCAGACACGCGAACGTGCCTCAATGCGGTCACAGAGGCAGCAGCTTTTGCACAGATGCTCCTGGTGATTCTGGCACTTTCCAGGCACACTCCTGAAAGTCGCGCACACTGCTGTTCACTCGCTAAACGACCTCTTGGGAAACACGTCTCCGGTCGACGGACCGCTCAGATTGCTTCTCGTGTAACTGTGAACTGTGTCAGCGCAGGGAATCCGTCTCTGTTGAGCAGATGTCAATCCTGCCTCGCTTTTGCTTTGTTGCCTCTACCAAGATGATTTCCCGTTTCTCTCTTCACTGGAGCAGGCAGACACAGCCAACGCACATCAAGTGTCAAGAGACACGCTCTGCTGAGCTCAACGCTTGTGCAGATGCACATGTGCGACGAAGTCAACACACGTGCTTGTGGAGAGAAAGAAAGGGACTCCCAGGCATGTGGAGCGACGGGGAGAAAGAGCGGGCGCTGAGGAACACAGTTTCAAACAGACTGTCTCCACACAAACAGGCACCTGTCTGCAGGTATCCTAGATCTTGATTCTTGAACTTGAGGAAACACGCGTCTGAGCAAAACTCCCAAACGCTTCCAGGAAAGACACAGGCTCTCCCACAAGCACACAAGTGTTTGCCCTCAGCTATAGATCAGGGACAAGCCTGTGAAGAGCAACCAAAGAGCTCGTCCGTCTTTCCCTCAATAGATGGGAGTAGGCGCGCTTGCGGATGTGTGCGTGTGTGTGGCCACGCGTTTGCTTAGGCATCAGTGTGTGAAAAGGTAGGTGCTTTTCTCTAGCTGCGTGTGCGTGCACGTGGTGCTGGGTGCACATCCCTGGGTGCTCGTGGAAAGGTTTTTGCATGGTTTTCGCTGAGGAATCGTGTGTGTGCACATGGACAAAGAGAAGGCGCAGCAACCAGGTTCCAGCGCCGAAGAAGGCAAAAGGCGAGGTTTCCGGCGCTATCTCCTTCTCTCCCCAGAGCTAGTCGCGCAAAGCAAGCCGCTAAGCCGGCGACCGGCAAGAGAGCTACAACGAAGCATGCCGAACGGAGAAAATAGCAGCAGCTCATCTGTTCACACCTTGTTTCTGCCATGTGCTTGAACGCCAAGACGTTCGCGCTTCTGTGAGATGAAAGACGTCCTTCTGCATATGTGGTTGCTCACACCGGTGCACTTGTTAGTGTATCCATTCAGTCCTGGGCTGCTGGGCATTCAGAAGTGGCTCTGTGGAGACGTCTGCATAGAGGCAGCTGTCAGAACACGCACACTCGATTGTTCACCAAAACATATGCAGACGCGTCCTTAGCCTGTAGATTTGGATGCACAGAGTTCCCTGTGTTCGCAAGAGACAAGGGAATCGCGTCTGTGCGCACAGAAGCAATAGCGGACCGTTTCCCTCGGAGTGAACGCGAAAGAGCCGTCTATATACTCGCAGACACGCGAACGTGCCTCAATGCGGTCACAGAGGCAGCAGCTTTTGCACAGATGCTCCTGGTGATTCTGGCACTTTCCAGGCACACTCCTGAAAGTCGCGCACACTGCTGTTCACTCGCTAAACGACCTCTTGGGAAACACGTCTCCGGTCGACGGACCGCTCAGATTGCTTCTCGTGTAACTGTGAACTGTGTCAGCGCAGGGAATCCGTCTCTGTTCAGCAGATGTCAATCCTGCCTCGCCTTTGCTTTGTTGCCTCTACCAAGATGATTTCCCGTTTCTCTCTTCACTGGAGCAGGCAGACACAGCCAACGCACATCAAGTGTCAAGAGACACGCTCTGCTGAGCTCAACGCTTGTGCAGATGCACATGTGCGACGAAGTCAACACACGTGCTTGTGGAGAGAAAGAAAGGGACTCCCAGGCGTGTGGAGCGACGGGGAGAAAGAGCGGGCGCTGAGGAACACAGTTTCAAACAGACTGTCTCCACACAAACAGGCACCTGTCTGCAGGTATCCTAGATCTTGATTCTTGAACTTGAGGAAACACGCGTCTGAGCAAAACTCCCAAACGCTTCCAGGAAAGACACAGGCTCTCCCACAAGCACACAAGTGTTTGCCCTCAGCTATAGATCAGGGACAAGCCTGTGAAGAGCAACCAAAGAGCTCGTCCGTCTTTCCCTCAATAGATGGGAGTAGGCGCGCTTGCGGATGTGTGCGTGTGTGTGGCCACGCGTTTGCTTAGGCATCAGAGTGTGAAAAGGTAGGTGCTTTTCTCTAGCTGCGTGTGCGTGCACGTGGTGCTGGGTGCACATCCCTGGGTGCTCGTGGAAAGGTTTCTGCATGGTTTTCGCTGAGGAATCGTGTGTGTGCACATGGACAAAGAGAAGGCGCAGCAACCAGGTTCCAGCGCCGAAGAAGGCAAAAGGCGAGGTTTCCGGCGCTATCTCCTTCTCTCCCCAGAGCTAGTCGCGCAAAGCAAGCCGCTAAGCCGGCGACCGGCAAGAGAGCTACAACGAAGCATGCCGAACGGAGAAAATAGCAGCAGCTCATCTGTTCACACCTTGTTTCTGCCATGTGCTTGAACGCCAAGACGTTCGCGCTTCTGTGAGATGAAAGACGTCCTTCTGCATATGTGGTTGCTCACACCGGTGCACTTGTTAGTGTATCCATTCAGTCCTGGGCTGCGGGGCATTCAGAAGTGGCTCTGTGGAGACGTCTGCATAGAGGCAGCTGTCAGAACACGCACACTCGATTGTTCACCAAAACATATGCAGACGCGTCCTTAGCCTGTAGATTTGGATGCACAGAGTTCCCTGTGTTCGCAAGAGACAAGGGAATCGCGTCTGTGCGCACAGAAGCAATAGCGGACCGTTTCCCTCGGAGTGAACGCGAAAGAGCCGTCTATATACTCGCAGACACGCGAACGTGCCTCAATGCGGTCACAGAGGCAGCAGCTTTTGCACAGATGCTCCTGGTGATTCTGGCACTTTCCAGGCACACTCCTGAAAGTCGCGCACACTGCTGTTCACTCGCTAAACGACCTCTTGGGAAACACGTCTCCGGTCGACGGACCGCTCAGATTGCTTCTCGTGTAACTGTGAACTGTGTCAGCGCAGGGAATCCGTCTCTGTTGAGCAGATGTCAATCCTGCCTCGCTTTTGCTTTGTTGCCTCTACCAAGATGATTTCCCGTTTCTCTCTTCACTGGAGCAGGCAGACACAGCCAACGCACATCAAGTGTCAAGAGACACGCTCTGCTGAGCTCAACGCTTGTGCAGATGCACATGTGCGACGAAGTCAACACACGTGCTTGTGGAGAGAAAGAAAGGGACTCCCAGGCGTGTGGAGCGACGGGGAGAAAGAGCGGGCGCTGAGGAACACAGTTTCAAACAGACTGTCTCCACACAAACAGGCACCTGTCTGCAGGTATCCTAGATCTTGATTCTTGAACTTGAGGAAACACGCGTCTGAGCAAAACTCCCAAACGCTTCCAGGAAAGACACAGGCTCTCCCACAAGCACACAAGTGTTTGCCCTCAGCTATAGATCAGGGACAAGCCTGTGAAGAGCAACCAAAGAGCTCGTCCGTCTTTCCCTCAATAGATGGGAGTAGGCGCGCTTGCGGATGTGTGCGTGTGTGTGGCCACGCGTTTGCTTAGGCATCAGTGTGTGAAAAGGTAGGTGCTTTTCTCTAGCTGCGTGTGCGTGCACGTGGTGCTGGGTGCACATCCCTGGGTGCTCGTGGAAAGGTTTCTGCATGGTTTTCGCTGAGGAATCGTGTGTGTGCACATGGACAAAGAGAAGGCGCAGCAACCAGGTTCCAGCGCCGAAGAAGGCAAAAGGCGAGGTTTCCGGCGCTATCTCCTTCTCTCCCCAGAGCTAGTCGCGCAAAGCAAGCCGCTAAGCCGGCGACCGGCAAGAGAGCTACAACGAAGCATGCCGAACGGAGAAAATAGCAGCAGCTCATCTGTTCACACCTTGTTTCTGCCATGTGCTTGAACGCCAAGACGTTCGCGCTTCTGTGAGATGAAAGACGTCCTTCTGCATATGTGGTTGCTCACACCGGTGCACTTGTTAGTGTATCCATTCAGTCCTGGGCTGCGGGGCATTCAGAAGTGGCTCTGTGGAGACGTCTGCATAGAGGCAGCTGTCAGAACACGCACACTCGATTGTTCACCAAAACATATGCAGACGCGTCCTTAGCCTGTAGATTTGGATGCACAGAGTTCCCTGTGTTCGCAAGAGACAAGGGAATCGCGTCTGTGCGCACAGAAGCAATAGCGGACCGTTTCCCTCGGAGTGAACGCGAAAGAGCCGTCTATATACTCGCAGACACGCGAACGTGCCTCAATGCGGTCACAGAGGCAGCAGCTTTTGCACAGATGCTCCTGGTGATTCTGGCACTTTCCAGGCACACTCCTGAAAGTCGCGCACACTGCTGTTCACTCGCTAAACGACCTCTTGGGAAACACGTCTCCGGTCGACGGACCGCTCAGATTGCTTCTCGTGTAACTGTGAACTGTGTCAGCGCAGGGAATCCGTCTCTGTTGAGCAGATGTCAATCCTGCCTCGCTTTTGCTTTGTTGCCTCTACCAAGATGATTTCCCGTTTCTCTCTTCACTGGAGCAGGCAGACACAGCCAACGCACATCAAGTGTCAAGAGACACGCTCTGCTGAGCTCAACGCTTGTGCAGATGCACATGTGCGACGAAGTCAACACACGTGCTTGTGGAGAGAAAGAAAGGGACTCCCAGGCGTGTGGAGCGACGGGGAGAAAGAGCGGGCGCTGAGGAACACAGTTTCAAACAGACTGTCTCCACACAAACAGGCACCTGTCTGCAGGTATCCTAGATCTTGATTCTTGAACTTGAGGAAACACGCGTCTGAGCAAAACTCCCAAACGCTTCCAGGAAAGACACAGGCTCTCCCACAAGCACACAAGTGTTTGCCCTCAGCTATAGATCAGGGACAAGCCTGTGAAGAGCAACCAAAGAGCTCGTCCGTCTTTCCCTCAGTAGATGGGAGTAGGCGCGCTTGCGGATGTGTGCGTGTGTGTGGCCACGCGTTTGCTTAGGCATCAGTGTGTGAAAAGGTAGGTGCTTTTCTCTAGCTGCGTGTGCGTGCACGTGGTGCTGGGTGCACATCCCTGGGTGCTCGTGGAAAGGTTTCTGCATGGTTTTCGCTGAGGAATCGTGTGTGTGCACATGGACAAAGAGAAGGCGCAGCAACCAGGTTCCAGCGCCGAAGAAGGCAAAAGGCGAGGTTTCCGGCGCTATCTCCTTCTCTCCCCAGAGCTAGTCGCGCAAAGCAAGCCGCTAAGCCGGCGACCGGCAAGAGAGCTACAACGAAGCATGCCGAACGGAGAAAATAGCAGCAGCTCATCTGTTCACACCTTGTTTCTGCCATGTGCTTGAACGCCAAGACGTTCGCGCTTCTGTGAGATGAAAGACGTCCTTCTGCATATGTGGTTGCTCACACCGGTGCACTTGTTAGTGTATCCATTCAGTCCTGGGCTGCGGGGCATTCAGAAGTGGCTCTGTGGAGACGTCTGCATAGAGGCAGCTGTCAGAACACGCACACTCGATTGTTCACCAAAACATATGCAGACGCGTCCTTAGCCTGTAGATTTGGATGCACAGAGTTCCCTGTGTTCGCAAGAGACAAGGGAATCGCGTCTGTGCGCACAGAAGCAATAGCGGACCGTTTCCCTCGGAGTGAACGCGAAAGAGCCGTCTATATACTCGCAGACACGCGAACGTGCCTCAATGCGGTCACAGAGGCAGCAGCTTTTGCACAGATGCTCCTGGTGATTCTGGCACTTTCCAGGCACACTCCTGAAAGTCGCGCACACTGCTGTTCACTCGCTAAACGACCTCTTGGGAAACACGTCTCCGGTCGACGGACCGCTCAGATTGCTTCTCGTGTAACTGTGAACTGTGTCAGCGCAGGGAATCCGTCTCTGTTCAGCAGATGTCAATCCTGCCTCGCCTTTGCTTTCTTGCCTCTACCAAGATGATTTCCCGTTTCTCTCTTCACTGGAGCAGGCAGACACAGCCAACGCACATCAAGTGTCAAGAGACACGCTCTGCTGAGCTCAACGCTTGTGCAGATGCACATGTGCGACGAAGTCAACACACGTGCTTGTGGAGAGAAAGAAAGGGACTCCCAGGCGTGTGGAGCGACGGGGAGAAAGAGCGGGCGCTGAGGAACACAGTTTCAAACAGACTGTCTCCACACAAACAGGCACCTGTCTGCAGGTATCCTAGATCTTGATTCTTGAACTTGAGGAAACACGCGTCTGAGCAAAACTCCCAAACGCTTCCAGGAAAGACACAGGCTCTCCCACAAGCACACAAGTGTTTGCCCTCAGCTATAGATCAGGGACAAGCCTGTGAAGAGCAACCAAAGAGCTCGTCCGTCTTTCCCTCAATAGATGGGAGTAGGCGCGCTTGCGGATGTGTGCGTGTGTGTGGCCACGCGTTTGCTTAGGCATCAGTGTGTGAAAAGGTAGGTGCTTTTCTCTAGCTGCGTGTGCGTGCACGTGGTGCTGGGTGCACATCCCTGGGTGCTCGTGGAAAGGTTTCTGCATGGTTTTCGCTGAGGAATCGTGTGTGTGCACATGGACAAAGAGAAGGCGCAGCAACCAGGTTCCAGCGCCGAAGAAGGCAAAAGGCGAGGTTTCCGGCGCTATCTCCTTCTCTCCCCAGAGCTAGTCGCGCAAAGCAAGCCGCTAAGCCGGCGACCGGCAAGAGAGCTACAACGAAGCATGCCGAACGGAGAAAATAGCAGCAGCTCATCTGTTCACACCTTGTTTCTGCCATGTGCTTGAACGCCAAGACGTTCGCGCTTCTGTGAGATGAAAGACGTCCTTCTGCATATGTGGTTGCTCACACCGGTGCACTTGTTAGTGTATCCATTCAGTCCTGGGCTGCGGGGCATTCAGAAGTGGCTCTGTGGAGACGTCTGCATAGAGGCAGCTGTCAGAACACGCACACTCGATTGTTCACCAAAACATATGCAGACGCGTCCTTAGCCTGTAGATTTGGATGCACAGAGTTCCCTGTGTTCGCAAGAGACAAGGGAATCGCGTCTGTGCGCACAGAAGCAATAGCGGACCGTTTCCCTCGGAGTGAACGCGAAAGAGCCGTCTATATACTCGCAGACACGCGAACGTGCCTCAATGCGGTCACAGAGGCAGCAGCTTTTGCACAGATGCTCCTGGTGATTCTGGCACTTTCCAGGCACACTCCTGAAAGTCGCGCACACTGCTGTTCACTCGCTAAACGACCTCTTGGGAAACACGTCTCCGGTCGACGGACCGCTCAGATTGCTTCTCGTGTAACTGTGAACTGTGTCAGCGCAGGGAATCCGTCTCTGTTGAGCAGATGTCAATCCTGCCTCGCTTTTGCTTTGTTGCCTCTACCAAGATGATTTCCCGTTTCTCTCTTCACTGGAGCAGGCAGACACAGCCAACGCACATCAAGTGTCAAGAGACACGCTCTGCTGAGCTCAACGCTTGTGCAGATGCACATGTGCGACGAAGTCAACACACGTGCTTGTGGAGAGAAAGAAAGGGACTCCCAGGCGTGTGGAGCGACGGGGAGAAAGAGCGGGCGCTGAGGAACACAGTTTCAAACAGACTGTCTCCACACAAACAGGCACCTGTCTGCAGGTATCCTAGATCTTGATTCTTGAACTTGAGGAAACACGCGTCTGAGCAAAACTCCCAAACGCTTCCAGGAAAGACACAGGCTCTCCCACAAGCACACAAGTGTTTGCCCTCAGCTATAGATCAGGGACAAGCCTGTGAAGAGCAACCAAAGAGCTCGTCCGTCTTTCCCTCAATAGATGGGAGTAGGCGCGCTTGCGGATGTGTGCGTGTGTGTGGCCACGCGTTTGCTTAGGCATCAGTGTGTGAAAAGGTAGGTGCTTTTCTCTAGCTGCGTGTGCGTGCACGTGGTGCTGGGTGCACATCCCTGGGTGCTCGTGGAAAGGTTTCTGCATGGTTTTCGCTGAGGAATCGTGTGTGTGCACATGGACAAAGAGAAGGCGCAGCAACCAGGTTCCAGCGCCGAAGAAGGCAAAAGGCGAGGTTTCCGGCGCTATCTCCTTCTCTCCCCAGAGCTAGTCGCGCAAAGCAAGCCGCTAAGCCGGCGACCGGCAAGAGAGCTACAACGAAGCATGCCGAACGGAGAAAATAGCAGCAGCTCATCTGTTCACACCTTGTTTCTGCCATGTGCTTGAACGCCAAGACGTTCGCGCTTCTGTGAGATGAAAGACGTCCTTCTGCATATGTGGTTGCTCACACCGGTGCACTTGTTAGTGTATCCATTCAGTCCTGGGCTGCGGGGCATTCAGAAGTGGCTCTGTGGAGACGTCTGCATAGAGGCAGCTGTCAGAACACGCACACTCGATTGTTCACCAAAACATATGCAGACGCGTCCTTAGCCTGTAGATTTGGATGCACAGAGTTCCCTGTGTTCGCAAGAGACAAGGGAATCGCGTCTGTGCGCACAGAAGCAATAGCGGACCGTTTCCCTCGGAGTGAACGCGAAAGAGCCGTCTATATACTCGCAGACACGCGAACGTGCCTCAATGCGGTCACAGAGGCAGCAGCTTTTGCACAGATGCTCCTGGTGATTCTGGCACTTTCCAGGCACACTCCTGAAAGTCGCGCACACTGCTGTTCACTCGCTAAACGACCTCTTGGGAAACACGTCTCCGGTCGACGGACCGCTCAGATTGCTTCTCGTGTAACTGTGAACTGTGTCAGCGCAGGGAATCCGTCTCTGTTGAGCAGATGTCAATCCTGCCTCGCCTTTGCTTTCTTGCCTCTACCAAGATGATTTCCCGTTTCTCTCTTCACTGGAGCAGGCAGACACAGCCAACGCACATCAAGTGTCAAGAGACACGCTCTGCTGAGCTCAACGCTTGTGCAGATGCACATGTGCGACGAAGTCAACACACGTGCTTGTGGAGAGAAAGAAAGGGACTCCCAGGCGTGTGGAGCGACGGGGAGAAAGAGCGGGCGCTGAGGAACACAGTTTCAAACAGACTGTCTCCACACAAACAGGCACCTGTCTGCAGGTATCCTAGATCTTGATTCTTGAACTTGAGGAAACACGCGTCTGAGCAAAACTCCCAAACGCTTCCAGGAAAGACACAGGCTCTCCCACAAGCACACAAGTGTTTGCCCTCAGCTATAGATCAGGGACAAGCCTGTGAAGAGCAACCAAAGAGCTCGTCCGTCTTTCCCTCAATAGATGGGAGTAGGCGCGCTTGCGGATGTGTGCGTGTGTGTGGCCACGCGTTTGCTTAGGCATCAGTGTGTGAAAAGGTAGGTGCTTTTCTCTAGCTGCGTGTGCGTGCACGTGGTGCTGGGTGCACATCCCTGGGTGCTCGTGGAAAGGTTTCTGCATGGTTTTCGCTGAGGAATCGTGTGTGTGCACATGGACAAAGAGAAGGCGCAGCAACCAGGTTCCAGCGCCGAAGAAGGCAAAAGGCGAGGTTTCCGGCGCTATCTCCTTCTCTCCCCAGAGCTAGTCGCGCAAAGCAAGCCGCTAAGCCGGCGACCGGCAAGAGAGCTACAACGAAGCATGCCGAACGGAGAAAATAGCAGCAGCTCATCTGTTCACACCTTGTTTCTGCCATGTGCTTGAACGCCAAGACGTTCGCGCTTCTGTGAGATGAAAGACGTCCTTCTGCATATGTGGTTGCTCACACCGGTGCACTTGTTAGTGTATCCATTCAGTCCTGGGCTGCGGGGCATTCAGAAGTGGCTCTGTGGAGACGTCTGCATAGAGGCAGCTGTCAGAACACGCACACTCGATTGTTCACCAAAACATATGCAGACGCGTCCTTAGCCTGTAGATTTGGATGCACAGAGTTCCCTGTGTTCGCAAGAGACAAGGGAATCGCGTCTGTGCGCACAGAAGCAATAGCGGACCGTTTCCCTCGGAGTGAACGCGAAAGAGCCGTCTATATACTCGCAGACACGCGAACGTGCCTCAATGCGGTCACAGAGGCAGCAGCTTTTGCACAGATGCTCCTGGTGATTCTGGCACTTTCCAGGCACACTCCTGAAAGTCGCGCACACTGCTGTTCACTCGCTAAACGACCTCTTGGGAAACACGTCTCCGGTCGACGGACCGCTCAGATTGCTTCTCGTGTAACTGTGAACTGTGTCAGCGCAGGGAATCCGTCTCTGTTGAGCAGATGTCAATCCTGCCTCGCTTTTGCTTTGTTGCCTCTACCAAGATGATTTCCCGTTTCTCTCTTCACTGGAGCAGGCAGACACAGCCAACGCACATCAAGTGTCAAGAGACACGCTCTGCTGAGCTCAACGCTTGTGCAGATGCACATGTGCGACGAAGTCAACACACGTGCTTGTGGAGAGAAAGAAAGGGACTCCCAGGCGTGTGGAGCGACGGGGAGAAAGAGCGGGCGCTGAGGAACACAGTTTCAAACAGACTGTCTCCACACAAACAGGCACCTGTCTGCAGGTATCCTAGATCTTGATTCTTGAACTTGAGGAAACACGCGTCTGAGCAAAACTCCCAAACGCTTCCAGGAAAGACACAGGCTCTCCCACAAGCACACAAGTGTTTGCCCTCAGCTATAGATCAGGGACAAGCCTGTGAAGAGCAACCAAAGAGCTCGTCCGTCTTTCCCTCAATAGATGGGAGTAGGCGCGCTTGCGGATGTGTGCGTGTGTGTGGCCACGCGTTTGCTTAGGCATCAGTGTGTGAAAAGGTAGGTGCTTTTCTCTAGCTGCGTGTGCGTGCACGTGGTGCTGGGTGCACATCCCTGGGTGCTCGTGGAAAGGTTTCTGCATGGTTTTCGCTGAGGAATCGTGTGTGTGCACATGGACAAAGAGAAGGCGCAGCAACCAGGTTCCAGCGCCGAAGAAGGCAAAAGGCGAGGTTTCCGGCGCTATCTCCTTCTCTCCCCAGAGCTAGTCGCGCAAAGCAAGCCGCTAAGCCGGCGACCGGCAAGAGAGCTACAACGAAGCATGCCGAACGGAGAAAATAGCAGCAGCTCATCTGTTCACACCTTGTTTCTGCCATGTGCTTGAACGCCAAGACGTTCGCGCTTCTGTGAGATGAAAGACGTCCTTCTGCATATGTGGTTGCTCACACCGGTGCACTTGTTAGTGTATCCATTCAGTCCTGGGCTGCGGGGCATTCAGAAGTGGCTCTGTGGAGACGTCTGCATAGAGGCAGCTGTCAGAACACGCACACTCGATTGTTCACCAAAACATATGCAGACGCGTCCTTAGCCTGTAGATTTGGATGCACAGAGTTCCCTGTGTTCGCAAGAGACAAGGGAATCGCGTCTGTGCGCACAGAAGCAATAGCGGACCGTTTCCCTCGGAGTGAACGCGAAAGAGCCGTCTATATACTCGCAGACACGCGAACGTGCCTCAATGCGGTCACAGAGGCAGCAGCTTTTGCACAGATGCTCCTGGTGATTCTGGCACTTTCCAGGCACACTCCTGAAAGTCGCGCACACTGCTGTTCACTCGCTAAACGACCTCTTGGGAAACACGTCTCCGGTCGACGGACCGCTCAGATTGCTTCTCGTGTAACTGTGAACTGTGTCAGCGCAGGGAATCCGTCTCTGTTGAGCAGATGTCAATCCTGCCTCGCTTTTGCTTTGTTGCCTCTACCAAGATGATTTCCCGTTTCTCTCTTCACTGGAGCAGGCAGACACAGCCAACGCACATCAAGTGTCAAGAGACACGCTCTGCTGAGCTCAACGCTTGTGCAGATGCACATGTGCGACGAAGTCAACACACGTGCTTGTGGAGAGAAAGAAAGGGACTCCCAGGCGTGTGGAGCGACGGGGAGAAAGAGCGGGCGCTGAGGAACACAGTTTCAAACAGACTGTCTCCACACAAACAGGCACCTGTCTGCAGGTATCCTAGATCTTGATTCTTGAACTTGAGGAAACACGCGTCTGAGCAAAACTCCCAAACGCTTCCAGGAAAGACACAGGCTCTCCCACAAGCACACAAGTGTTTGCCCTCAGCTATAGATCAGGGACAAGCCTGTGAAGAGATGCCCTGCTATTCTTTCGCCTTATGGCATCATGTGTTTCGTTCCTCTTGGAGATCGATTGTTAAACGTCTTTCCTAGGGCGACTGTGAAGCATTTGCCAGCGGAGGAGAAGTAGCACGGAGCAGCATTCAGTACTGCCTACGAGTGTCTTTGCTACCCTACTAGCGGAGCTCCAAGAACAGGCACACATCTTCAGGTACCTTCCAAATGTGGATTCCCCTGCAGCCCCGTAGGCGGGCGTGCAGTACGCCAACCGTCAACGGACGTTTTTCCCCTCAAGCCTGTCAGGACGTTGCTCGTCCGTCTTTCCCTCAATAGATGGGAGTAGGCGCGCTTGCGGATGTGTGCGTGTGTGTGGCCACGCGTTTGCTTAGGCTTCAGTGTGTGAAAAGGTAGGTGCTTTTCTCTAGCTGCGTGTGCGTGCACGTGGTGCTGGGTGCACATCCCTGGGTGCTCGTGGAAAGGTTTCTGCATGGTTTTCGCTGAGGAATCGTGTGTGTGCACATGGACAAAGAGAAGGCGCAGCAACCAGGTTCCAGCGCCGAAGAAGGCAAAAGGCGAGGTTTCCGGCGCTATCTCCTTCTCTCCCCAGAGCTAGTCGCGCAAAGCAAGCCGCTAAGCCGGCGACCGGCAAGAGAGCTACAACGAAGCATGCCGAACGGAGAAAATAGCAGCAGCTCATCTGTTCACACCTTGTTTCTGCCATGTGCTTGAACGCCAAGACGTTCGCGCTTCTGTGAGATGAAAGACGTCCTTCTGCATATGTGGTTGCTCACACCGGTGCACTTGTTAGTGTATCCATTCAGTCCTGGGCTGCGGGGCATTCAGAAGTGGCTCTGTGGAGACGTCTGCATAGAGGCAGCTGTCAGAACACGCACACTCGATTGTTCACCAAAACATGCAGACGCGTCCTTAGCCTGTAGATTTGGATGCACAGAGTTCCCTGTGTTCGCAAGAGACAAGGGAATCGCGTCTGTGCGCACAGAAGCAATAGCGGACCGTTTCCCTCGGAGTGAACGCGAAAGAGCCGTCTATATACTCGCAGACACGCGAACGTGCCTCAATGCGGTCACAGAGGCAGCAGCTTTTGCACAGATGCTCCTGGTGATTCTGGCACTTTCCAGGCACACTCCTGAAAGTCGCGCACACTGCTGTTCACTCGCTAAACGACCTCTTGGGAAACACGTCTCCGGTCGACGGACCGCTCAGATTGCTTCTCGTGTAACTGTGAACTGTGTCAGCGCAGGGAATCCGTCTCTGTTGAGCAGATGTCAATCCTGCCTCGCTTTTGCTTTGTTGCCTCTACCAAGATGATTTCCCGTTTCTCTCTTCACTGGAGCAGGCAGACACAGCCAACGCACATCAAGTGTCAAGAGACACGCTCTGCTGAGCTCAACGCTTGTGCAGATGCACATGTGCGACGAAGTCAACACACGTGCTTGTGGAGAGAAAGAAAGGGACTCCCAGGCGTGTGGAGCGACGGGGAGAAAGAGCGGGCGCTGAGGAACACAGTTTCAAACAGACTGTCTCCACACAAACAGGCACCTGTCTGCAGGTATCCTAGATCTTGATTCTTGAACTTGAGGAAACACGCGTCTGAGCAAAACTCCCAAACGCTTCCAGGAAAGACACAGGCTCTCCCACAAGCACACAAGTGTTTGCCCTCAGCTATAGATCAGGGACAAGCCTGTGAAGAGCAACCAAAGAGCTCGTCCGTCTTTCCCTCAATAGATGGGAGTAGGCGCGCTTGCGGATGTGTGCGTGTGTGTGGCCACGCGTTTGCTTAGGCATCAGTGTGTGAAAAGGTAGGTGCTTTTCTCTAGCTGCGTGTGCGTGCACGTGGTGCTGGGTGCACATCCCTGGGTGCTCGTGGAAAGGTTTCTGCATGGTTTTCGCTGAGGAATCGTGTGTGTGCACATGGACAAAGAGAAGGCGCAGCAACCAGGTTCCAGCGCCGAAGAAGGCAAAAGGCGAGGTTTCCGGCGCTATCTCCTTCTCTCCCCAGAGCTAGTCGCGCAAAGCAAGCCGCTAAGCCGGCGACCGGCAAGAGAGCTACAACGAAGCATGCCGAACGGAGAAAATAGCAGCAGCTCATCTGTTCACACCTTGTTTCTGCCATGTGCTTGAACGCCAAGACGTTCGCGCTTCTGTGAGATGAAAGACGTCCTTCTGCATATGTGGTTGCTCACACCGGTGCACTTGTTAGTGTATCCATTCAGTCCTGGGCTGCGGGGCATTCAGAAGTGGCTCTGTGGAGACGTCTGCATAGAGGCAGCTGTCAGAACACGCACACTCGATTGTTCACCAAAACATATGCAGACGCGTCCTTAGCCTGTAGATTTGGATGCACAGAGTTCCCTGTGTTCGCAAGAGACAAGGGAATCGCGTCTGTGCGCACAGAAGCAATAGCGGACCGTTTCCCTCGGAGTGAACGCGAAAGAGCCGTCTATATACTCGCAGACACGCGAACGTGCCTCAATGCGGTCACAGAGGCAGCAGCTTTTGCACAGATGCTCCTGGTGATTCTGGCACTTTCCAGGCACACTCCTGAAAGTCGCGCACACTGCTGTTCACTCGCTAAACGACCTCTTGGGAAACACGTCTCCGGTCGACGGACCGCTCAGATTGCTTCTCGTGTAACTGTGAACTGTGTCAGCGCAGGGAATCCGTCTCTGTTGAGCAGATGTCAATCCTGCCTCGCTTTTGCTTTGTTGCCTCTACCAAGATGATTTCCCGTTTCTCTCTTCACTGGAGCAGGCAGACACAGCCAACGCACATCAAGTGTCAAGAGACACGCTCTGCTGAGCTCAACGCTTGTGCAGATGCACATGTGCGACGAAGTCAACACACGTGCTTGTGGAGAGAAAGAAAGGGACTCCCAGGCGTGTGGAGCGACGGGGAGAAAGAGCGGGCGCTGAGGAACACAGTTTCAAACAGACTGTCTCCACACAAACAGGCACCTGTCTGCAGGTATCCTAGATCTTGATTCTTGAACTTGAGGAAACACGCGTCTGAGCAAAACTCCCAAACGCTTCCAGGAAAGACACAGGCTCTCCCACAAGCACACAAGTGTTTGCCCTCAGCTATAGATCAGGGACAAGCCTGTGAAGAGCAACCAAAGAGCTCGTCCGTCTTTCCCTCAATAGATGGGAGTAGGCGCGCTTGCGGATGTGTGCGTGTGTGTGGCCACGCGTTTGCTTAGGCATCAGTGTGTGAAAAGGTAGGTGCTTTTCTCTAGCTGCGTGTGCGTGCACGTGGTGCTGGGTGCACATCCCTGGGTGCTCGTGGAAAGGTTTCTGCATGGTTTTCGCTGAGGAATCGTGTGTGTGCACATGGACAAAGAGAAGGCGCAGCAACCAGGTTCCAGCGCCGAAGAAGGCAAAAGGCGAGGTTTCCGGCGCTATCTCCTTCTCTCCCCAGAGCTAGTCGCGCAAAGCAAGCCGCTAAGCCGGCGACCGGCAAGAGAGCTACAACGAAGCATGCCGAACGGAGAAAATAGCAGCAGCTCATCTGTTCACACCTTGTTTCTGCCATGTGCTTGAACGCCAAGACGTTCGCGCTTCTGTGAGATGAAAGACGTCCTTCTGCATATGTGGTTGCTCACACCGGTGCACTTGTTAGTGTATCCATTCAGTCCTGGGCTGCGGGGCATTCAGAAGTGGCTCTGTGGAGACGTCTGCATAGAGGCAGCTGTCAGAACACGCACACTCGATTGTTCACCAAAACATATGCAGACGCGTCCTTAGCCTGTAGATTTGGATGCACAGAGTTCCCTGTGTTCGCAAGAGACAAGGGAATCGCGTCTGTGCGCACAGAAGCAATAGCGGACCGTTTCCCTCGGAGTGAACGCGAAAGAGCCGTCTATATACTCGCAGACACGCGAACGTGCCTCAATGCGGTCACAGAGGCAGCAGCTTTTGCACAGATGCTCCTGGTGATTCTGGCACTTTCCAGGCACACTCCTGAAAGTCGCGCACACTGCTGTTCACTCGCTAAACGACCTCTTGGGAAACACGTCTCCGGTCGACGGACCGCTCAGATTGCTTCTCGTGTAACTGTGAACTGTGTCAGCGCAGGGAATCCGTCTCTGTTGAGCAGATGTCAATCCTGCCTCGCTTTTGCTTTGTTGCCTCTACCAAGATGATTTCCCGTTTCTCTCTTCACTGGAGCAGGCAGACACAGCCAACGCACATCAAGTGTCAAGAGACACGCTCTGCTGAGCTCAACGCTTGTGCAGATGCACATGTGCGACGAAGTCAACACACGTGCTTGTGGAGAGAAAGAAAGGGACTCCCAGGCGTGTGGAGCGACGGGGAGAAAGAGCGGGCGCTGAGGAACACAGTTTCAAACAGACTGTCTCCACACAAACAGGCACCTGTCTGCAGGTATCCTAGATCTTGATTCTTGAACTTGAGGAAACACGCGTCTGAGCAAAACTCCCAAACGCTTCCAGGAAAGACACAGGCTCTCCCACAAGCACACAAGTGTTTGCCCTCAGCTATAGATCAGGGACAAGCCTGTGAAGAGCAACCAAAGAGCTCGTCCGTCTTTCCCTCAATAGATGGGAGTAGGCGCGCTTGCGGATGTGTGCGTGTGTGTGGCCACGCGTTTGCTTAGGCATCAGTGTGTGAAAAGGTAGGTGCTTTTCTCTAGCTGCGTGTGCGTGCACGTGGTGCTGGGTGCACATCCCTGGGTGCTCGTGGAAAGGTTTCTGCATGGTTTTCGCTGAGGAATCGTGTGTGTGCACATGGACAAAGAGAAGGCGCAGCAACCAGGTTCCAGCGCCGAAGAAGGCAAAAGGCGAGGTTTCCGGCGCTATCTCCTTCTCTCCCCAGAGCTAGTCGCGCAAAGCAAGCCGCTAAGCCGGCGACCGGCAAGAGAGCTACAACGAAGCATGCCGAACGGAGAAAATAGCAGCAGCTCATCTGTTCACACCTTGTTTCTGCCATGTGCTTGAACGCCAAGACGTTCGCGCTTCTGTGAGATGAAAGACGTCCTTCTGCATATGTGGTTGCTCACACCGGTGCACTTGTTAGTGTATCCATTCAGTCCTGGGCTGCGGGGCATTCAGAAGTGGCTCTGTGGAGACGTCTGCATAGAGGCAGCTGTCAGAACACGCACACTCGATTGTTCACCAAAACATATGCAGACGCGTCCTTAGCCTGTAGATTTGGATGCACAGAGTTCCCTGTGTTCGCAAGAGACAAGGGAATCGCGTCTGTGCGCACAGAAGCAATAGCGGACCGTTTCCCTCGGAGTGAACGCGAAAGAGCCGTCTATATACTCGCAGACACGCGAACGTGCCTCAATGCGGTCACAGAGGCAGCAGCTTTTGCACAGATGCTCCTGGTGATTCTGGCACTTTCCAGGCACACTCCTGAAAGTCGCGCACACTGCTGTTCACTCGCTAAACGACCTCTTGGGAAACACGTCTCCGGTCGACGGACCGCTCAGATTGCTTCTCGTGTAACTGTGAACTGTGTCAGCGCAGGGAATCCGTCTCTGTTGAGCAGATGTCAATCCTGCCTCGCCTTTGCTTTCTTGCCTCTACCAAGATGATTTCCCGTTTCTCTCTTCACTGGAGCAGGCAGACACAGCCAACGCACATCAAGTGTCAAGAGACACGCTCTGCTGAGCTCAACGCTTGTGCAGATGCACATGTGCGACGAAGTCAACACACGTGCTTGTGGAGAGAAAGAAAGGGACTCCCAGGCGTGTGGAGCGACGGGGAGAAAGAGCGGGCGCTGAGGAACACAGTTTCAAACAGACTGTCTCCACACAAACAGGCACCTGTCTGCAGGTATCCTAGATCTTGATTCTTGAACTTGAGGAAACACGCGTCTGAGCAAAACTCCCAAACGCTTCCAGGAAAGACACAGGCTCTCCCACAAGCACACAAGTGTTTGCCCTCAGCTATAGATCAGGGACAAGCCTGTGAAGAGCAACCAAAGAGCTCGTCCGTCTTTCCCTCAATAGATGGGAGTAGGCGCGCTTGCGGATGTGTGCGTGTGTGTGGCCACGCGTTTGCTTAGGCATCAGTGTGTGAAAAGGTAGGTGCTTTTCTCTAGCTGCGTGTGCGTGCACGTGGTGCTGGGTGCACATCCCTGGGTGCTCGTGGAAAGGTTTCTGCATGGTTTTCGCTGAGGAATCGTGTGTGTGCACATGGACAAAGAGAAGGCGCAGCAACCAGGTTCCAGCGCCGAAGAAGGCAAAAGGCGAGGTTTCCGGCGCTATCTCCTTCTCTCCCCAGAGCTAGTCGCGCAAAGCAAGCCGCTAAGCCGGCGACCGGCAAGAGAGCTACAACGAAGCATGCCGAACGGAGAAAATAGCAGCAGCTCATCTGTTCACACCTTGTTTCTGCCATGTGCTTGAACGCCAAGACGTTCGCGCTTCTGTGAGATGAAAGACGTCCTTCTGCATATGTGGTTGCTCACACCGGTGCACTTGTTAGTGTATCCATTCAGTCCTGGGCTGCGGGGCATTCAGAAGTGGCTCTGTGGAGACGTCTGCATAGAGGCAGCTGTCAGAACACGCACACTCGATTGTTCACCAAAACATATGCAGACGCGTCCTTAGCCTGTAGATTTGGATGCACAGAGTTCCCTGTGTTCGCAAGAGACAAGGGAATCGCGTCTGTGCGCACAGAAGCAATAGCGGACCGTTTCCCTCGGAGTGAACGCGAAAGAGCCGTCTATATACTCGCAGACACGCGAACGTGCCTCAATGCGGTCACAGAGGCAGCAGCTTTTGCACAGATGCTCCTGGTGATTCTGGCACTTTCCAGGCACACTCCTGAAAGTCGCGCACACTGCTGTTCACTCGCTAAACGACCTCTTGGGAAACACGTCTCCGGTCGACGGACCGCTCAGATTGCTTCTCGTGTAACTGTGAACTGTGTCAGCGCAGGGAATCCGTCTCTGTTGAGCAGATGTCAATCCTGCCTCGCTTTTGCTTTGTTGCCTCTACCAAGATGATTTCCCGTTTCTCTCTTCACTGGAGCAGGCAGACACAGCCAACGCACATCAAGTGTCAAGAGACACGCTCTGCTGAGCTCAACGCTTGTGCAGATGCACATGTGCGACGAAGTCAACACACGTGCTTGTGGAGAGAAAGAAAGGGACTCCCAGGCGTGTGGAGCGACGGGGAGAAAGAGCGGGCGCTGAGGAACACAGTTTCAAACAGACTGTCTCCACACAAACAGGCACCTGTCTGCAGGTATCCTAGATCTTGATTCTTGAACTTGAGGAAACACGCGTCTGAGCAAAACTCCCAAACGCTTCCAGGAAAGACACAGGCTCTCCCACAAGCACACAAGTGTTTGCCCTCAGCTATAGATCAGGGACAAGCCTGTGAAGAGCAACCAAAGAGCTCGTCCGTCTTTCCCTCAATAGATGGGAGTAGGCGCGCTTGCGGATGTGTGCGTGTGTGTGGCCACGCGTTTGCTTAGGCATCAGTGTGTGAAAAGGTAGGTGCTTTTCTCTAGCTGCGTGTGCGTGCACGTGGTGCTGGGTGCACATCCCTGGGTGCTCGTGGAAAGGTTTCTGCATGGTTTTCGCTGAGGAATCGTGTGTGTGCACATGGACAAAGAGAAGGCGCAGCAACCAGGTTCCAGCGCCGAAGAAGGCAAAAGGCGAGGTTTCCGGCGCTATCTCCTTCTCTCCCCAGAGCTAGTCGCGCAAAGCAAGCCGCTAAGCCGGCGACCGGCAAGAGAGCTACAACGAAGCATGCCGAACGGAGAAAATAGCAGCAGCTCATCTGTTCACACCTTGTTTCTGCCATGTGCTTGAACGCCAAGACGTTCGCGCTTCTGTGAGATGAAAGACGTCCTTCTGCATATGTGGTTGCTCACACCGGTGCACTTGTTAGTGTATCCATTCAGTCCTGGGCTGCGGGGCATTCAGAAGTGGCTCTGTGGAGACGTCTGCATAGAGGCAGCTGTCAGAACACGCACACTCGATTGTTCACCAAAACATATGCAGACGCGTCCTTAGCCTGTAGATTTGGATGCACAGAGTTCCCTGTGTTCGCAAGAGACAAGGGAATCGCGTCTGTGCGCACAGAAGCAATAGCGGACCGTTTCCCTCGGAGTGAACGCGAAAGAGCCGTCTATATACTCGCAGACACGCGAACGTGCCTCAATGCGGTCACAGAGGCAGCAGCTTTTGCACAGATGCTCCTGGTGATTCTGGCACTTTCCAGGCACACTCCTGAAAGTCGCGCACACTGCTGTTCACTCGCTAAACGACCTCTTGGGAAACACGTCTCCGGTCGACGGACCGCTCAGATTGCTTCTCGTGTAACTGTGAACTGTGTCAGCGCAGGGAATCCGTCTCTGTTGAGCAGATGTCAATCCTGCCTCGCTTTTGCTTTGTTGCCTCTACCAAGATGATTTCCCGTTTCTCTCTTCACTGGAGCAGGCAGACACAGCCAACGCACATCAAGTGTCAAGAGACACGCTCTGCTGAGCTCAACGCTTGTGCAGATGCACATGTGCGACGAAGTCAACACACGTGCTTGTGGAGAGAAAGAAAGGGACTCCCAGGCGTGTGGAGCGACGGGGAGAAAGAGCGGGCGCTGAGGAACACAGTTTCAAACAGACTGTCTCCACACAAACAGGCACCTGTCTGCAGGTATCCTAGATCTTGATTCTTGAACTTGAGGAAACACGCGTCTGAGCAAAACTCCCAAACGCTTCCAGGAAAGACACAGGCTCTCCCACAAGCACACAAGTGTTTGCCCTCAGCTATAGATCAGGGACAAGCCTGTGAAGAGCAACCAAAGAGCTCGTCCGTCTTTCCCTCAATAGATGGGAGTAGGCGCGCTTGCGGATGTGTGCGTGTGTGTGGCCACGCGTTTGCTTAGGCATCAGTGTGTGAAAAGGTAGGTGCTTTTCTCTAGCTGCGTGTGCGTGCACGTGGTGCTGGGTGCACATCCCTGGGTGCTCGTGGAAAGGTTTCTGCATGGTTTTCGCTGAGGAATCGTGTGTGTGCACATGGACAAAGAGAAGGCGCAGCAACCAGGTTCCAGCGCCGAAGAAGGCAAAAGGCGAGGTTTCCGGCGCTATCTCCTTCTCTCCCCAGAGCTAGTCGCGCAAAGCAAGCCGCTAAGCCGGCGACCGGCAAGAGAGCTACAACGAAGCATGCCGAACGGAGAAAATAGCAGCAGCTCATCTGTTCACACCTTGTTTCTGCCATGTGCTTGAACGCCAAGACGTTCGCGCTTCTGTGAGATGAAAGACGTCCTTCTGCATATGTGGTTGCTCACACCGGTGCACTTGTTAGTGTATCCATTCAGTCCTGGGCTGCGGGGCATTCAGAAGTGGCTCTGTGGAGACGTCTGCATAGAGGCAGCTGTCAGAACACGCACACTCGATTGTTCACCAAAACATATGCAGACGCGTCCTTAGCCTGTAGATTTGGATGCACAGAGTTCCCTGTGTTCGCAAGAGACAAGGGAATCGCGTCTGTGCGCACAGAAGCAATAGCGGACCGTTTCCCTCGGAGTGAACGCGAAAGAGCCGTCTATATACTCGCAGACACGCGAACGTGCCTCAATGCGGTCACAGAGGCAGCAGCTTTTGCACAGATGCTCCTGGTGATTCTGGCACTTTCCAGGCACACTCCTGAAAGTCGCGCACACTGCTGTTCACTCGCTAAACGACCTCTTGGGAAACACGTCTCCGGTCGACGGACCGCTCAGATTGCTTCTCGTGTAACTGTGAACTGTGTCAGCGCAGGGAATCCGTCTCTGTTGAGCAGATGTCAATCCTGCCTCGCTTTTGCTTTGTTGCCTCTACCAAGATGATTTCCCGTTTCTCTCTTCACTGGAGCAGGCAGACACAGCCAACGCACATCAAGTGTCAAGAGACACGCTCTGCTGAGCTCAACGCTTGTGCAGATGCACATGTGCGACGAAGTCAACACACGTGCTTGTGGAGAGAAAGAAAGGGACTCCCAGGCGTGTGGAGCGACGGGGAGAAAGAGCGGGCGCTGAGGAACACAGTTTCAAACAGACTGTCTCCACACAAACAGGCACCTGTCTGCAGGTATCCTAGATCTTGATTCTTGAACTTGAGGAAACACGCGTCTGAGCAAAACTCCCAAACGCTTCCAGGAAAGACACAGGCTCTCCCACAAGCACACAAGTGTTTGCCCTCAGCTATAGATCAGGGACAAGCCTGTGAAGAGCAACCAAAGAGCTCGTCCGTCTTTCCCTCAATAGATGGGAGTAGGCGCGCTTGCGGATGTGTGCGTGTGTGTGGCCACGCGTTTGCTTAGGCATCAGTGTGTGAAAAGGTAGGTGCTTTTCTCTAGCTGCGTGTGCGTGCACGTGGTGCTGGGTGCACATCCCTGGGTGCTCGTGGAAAGGTTTCTGCATGGTTTTCGCTGAGGAATCGTGTGTGTGCACATGGACAAAGAGAAGGCGCAGCAACCAGGTTCCAGCGCCGAAGAAGGCAAAAGGCGAGGTTTCCGGCGCTATCTCCTTCTCTCCCCAGAGCTAGTCGCGCAAAGCAAGCCGCTAAGCCGGCGACCGGCAAGAGAGCTACAACGAAGCATGCCGAACGGAGAAAATAGCAGCAGCTCATCTGTTCACACCTTGTTTCTGCCATGTGCTTGAACGCCAAGACGTTCGCGCTTCTGTGAGATGAAAGACGTCCTTCTGCATATGTGGTTGCTCACACCGGTGCACTTGTTAGTGTATCCATTCAGTCCTGGGCTGCGGGGCATTCAGAAGTGGCTCTGTGGAGACGTCTGCATAGAGGCAGCTGTCAGAACACGCACACTCGATTGTTCACCAAAACATATGCAGACGCGTCCTTAGCCTGTAGATTTGGATGCACAGAGTTCCCTGTGTTCGCAAGAGACAAGGGAATCGCGTCTGTGCGCACAGAAGCAATAGCGGACCGTTTCCCTCGGAGTGAACGCGAAAGAGCCGTCTATATACTCGCAGACACGCGAACGTGCCTCAATGCGGTCACAGAGGCAGCAGCTTTTGCACAGATGCTCCTGGTGATTCTGGCACTTTCCAGGCACACTCCTGAAAGTCGCGCACACTGCTGTTCACTCGCTAAACGACCTCTTGGGAAACACGTCTCCGGTCGACGGACCGCTCAGATTGCTTCTCGTGTAACTGTGAACTGTGTCAGCGCAGGGAATCCGTCTCTGTTAAGCAGATGTGGATCCTGCCTCGCTTTTGCTTTGTTGCCTCTACCAAGATGATTTCCCGTTTCTCTCTTCACTGGAGCAGGCAGACACAGCCAACGCACATCAAGTGTCAAGAGACACGCTCTGCTGAGCTCAACGCTTGTGCAGATGCACATGTGCGACGAAGTCAACACACGTGCTTGTGGAGAGAAAGAAAGGGACTCCCAGGCGTGTGGAGCGACGGGGAGAAAGAGCGGGCGCTGAGGAACACAGTTTCAAACAGACTGTCTCCACACAAACAGGCACCTGTCTGCAGGTATCCTAGATCTTGATTCTTGAACTTGAGGAAACACGCGTCTGAGCAAAACTCCCAAACGCTTCCAGGAAAGACACAGGCTCTCCCACAAGCACACAAGTGTTTGCCCTCAGCTATAGATCAGGGACAAGCCTGTGAAGAGCAACCAAAGAGCTCGTCCGTCTTTCCCTCAATAGATGGGAGTAGGCGCGCTTGCGGATGTGTGCGTGTGTGTGGCCACGCGTTTGCTTAGGCATCAGTGTGTGAAAAGGTAGGTGCTTTTCTCTAGCTGCGTGTGCGTGCACGTGGTGCTGGGTGCACATCCCTGGGTGCTCGTGGAAAGGTTTCTGCATGGTTTTCGCTGAGGAATCGTGTGTGTGCACATGGACAAAGAGAAGGCGCAGCAACCAGGTTCCAGCGCCGAAGAAGGCAAAAGGCGAGGTTTCCGGCGCTATCTCCTTCTCTCCCCAGAGCTAGTCGCGCAAAGCAAGCCGCTAAGCCGGCGACCGGCAAGAGAGCTACAACGAAGCATGCCGAACGGAGAAAATAGCAGCAGCTCATCTGTTCACACCTTGTTTCTGCCATGTGCTTGAACGCCAAGACGTTCGCGCTTCTGTGAGATGAAAGACGTCCTTCTGCATATGTGGTTGCTCACACCGGTGCACTTGTTAGTGTATCCATTCAGTCCTGGGCTGCGGGGCATTCAGAAGTGGCTCTGTGGAGACGTCTGCATAGAGGCAGCTGTCAGAACACGCACACTCGATTGTTCACCAAAACATATGCAGACGCGTCCTTAGCCTGTAGATTTGGATGCACAGAGTTCCCTGTGTTCGCAAGAGACAAGGGAATCGCGTCTGTGCGCACAGAAGCAATAGCGGACCGTTTCCCTCGGAGTGAACGCGAAAGAGCCGTCTATATACTCGCAGACACGCGAACGTGCCTCAATGCGGTCACAGAGGCAGCAGCTTTTGCACAGATGCTCCTGGTGATTCTGGCACTTTCCAGGCACACTCCTGAAAGTCGCGCACACTGCTGTTCACTCGCTAAACGACCTCTTGGGAAACACGTCTCCGGTCGACGGACCGCTCAGATTGCTTCTCGTGTAACTGTGAACTGTGTCAGCGCAGGGAATCCGTCTCTGTTGAGCAGATGTCAATCCTGCCTCGCTTTTGCTTTGTTGCCTCTACCAAGATGATTTCCCGTTTCTCTCTTCACTGGAGCAGGCAGACACAGCCAACGCACATCAAGTGTCAAGAGACACGCTCTGCTGAGCTCAACGCTTGTGCAGATGCACATGTGCGACGAAGTCAACACACGTGCTTGTGGAGAGAAAGAAAGGGACTCCCAGGCGTGTGGAGCGACGGGGAGAAAGAGCGGGCGCTGAGGAACACAGTTTCAAACAGACTGTCTCCACACAAACAGGCACCTGTCTGCAGGTATCCTAGATCTTGATTCTTGAACTTGAGGAAACACGCGTCTGAGCAAAACTCCCAAACGCTTCCAGGAAAGACACAGGCTCTCCCACAAGCACACAAGTGTTTGCCCTCAGCTATAGATCAGGGACAAGCCTGTGAAGAGCAACCAAAGAGCTCGTCCGTCTTTCCCTCAATAGATGGGAGTAGGCGCGCTTGCGGATGTGTGCGTGTGTGTGGCCACGCGTTTGCTTAGGCATCAGTGTGTGAAAAGGTAGGTGCTTTTCTCTAGCTGCGTGTGCGTGCACGTGGTGCTGGGTGCACATCCCTGGGTGCTCGTGGAAAGGTTTCTGCATGGTTTTCGCTGAGGAATCGTGTGTGTGCACATGGACAAAGAGAAGGCGCAGCAACCAGGTTCCAGCGCCGAAGAAGGCAAAAGGCGAGGTTTCCGGCGCTATCTCCTTCTCTCCCCAGAGCTAGTCGCGCAAAGCAAGCCGCTAAGCCGGCGACCGGCAAGAGAGCTACAACGAAGCATGCCGAACGGAGAAAATAGCAGCAGCTCATCTGTTCACACCTTGTTTCTGCCATGTGCTTGAACGCCAAGACGTTCGCGCTTCTGTGAGATGAAAGACGTCCTTCTGCATATGTGGTTGCTCACACCGGTGCACTTGTTAGTGTATCCATTCAGTCCTGGGCTGCGGGGCATTCAGAAGTGGCTCTGTGGAGACGTCTGCATAGAGGCAGCTGTCAGAACACGCACACTCGATTGTTCACCAAAACATATGCAGACGCGTCCTTAGCCTGTAGATTTGGATGCACAGAGTTCCCTGTGTTCGCAAGAGACAAGGGAATCGCGTCTGTGCGCACAGAAGCAATAGCGGACCGTTTCCCTCGGAGTGAACGCGAAAGAGCCGTCTATATACTCGCAGACACGCGAACGTGCCTCAATGCGGTCACAGAGGCAGCAGCTTTTGCACAGATGCTCCTGGTGATTCTGGCACTTTCCAGGCACACTCCTGAAAGTCGCGCACACTGCTGTTCACTCGCTAAACGACCTCTTGGGAAACACGTCTCCGGTCGACGGACCGCTCAGATTGCTTCTCGTGTAACTGTGAACTGTGTCAGCGCAGGGAATCCGTCTCTGTTGAGCAGATGTCAATCCTGCCTCGCTTTTGCTTTGTTGCCTCTACCAAGATGATTTCCCGTTTCTCTCTTCACTGGAGCAGGCAGACACAGCCAACGCACATCAAGTGTCAAGAGACACGCTCTGCTGAGCTCAACGCTTGTGCAGATGCACATGTGCGACGAAGTCAACACACGTGCTTGTGGAGAGAAAGAAAGGGACTCCCAGGCGTGTGGAGCGACGGGGAGAAAGAGCGGGCGCTGAGGAACACAGTTTCAAACAGACTGTCTCCACACAAACAGGCACCTGTCTGCAGGTATCCTAGATCTTGATTCTTGAACTTGAGGAAACACGCGTCTGAGCAAAACTCCCAAACGCTTCCAGGAAAGACACAGGCTCTCCCACAAGCACACAAGTGTTTGCCCTCAGCTATAGATCAGGGACAAGCCTGTGAAGAGCAACCAAAGAGCTCGTCCGTCTTTCCCTCAATAGATGGGAGTAGGCGCGCTTGCGGATGTGTGCGTGTGTGTGGCCACGCGTTTGCTTAGGCATCAGTGTGTGAAAAGGTAGGTGCTTTTCTCTAGCTGCGTGTGCGTGCACGTGGTGCTGGGTGCACATCCCTGGGTGCTCGTGGAAAGGTTTCTGCATGGTTTTCGCTGAGGAATCGTGTGTGTGCACATGGACAAAGAGAAGGCGCAGCAACCAGGTTCCAGCGCCGAAGAAGGCAAAAGGCGAGGTTTCCGGCGCTATCTCCTTCTCTCCCCAGAGCTAGTCGCGCAAAGCAAGCCGCTAAGCCGGCGACCGGCAAGAGAGCTACAACGAAGCATGCCGAACGGAGAAAATAGCAGCAGCTCATCTGTTCACACCTTGTTTCTGCCATGTGCTTGAACGCCAAGACGTTCGCGCTTCTGTGAGATGAAAGACGTCCTTCTGCATATGTGGTTGCTCACACCGGTGCACTTGTTAGTGTATCCATTCAGTCCTGGGCTGCGGGGCATTCAGAAGTGGCTCTGTGGAGACGTCTGCATAGAGGCAGCTGTCAGAACACGCACACTCGATTGTTCACCAAAACATATGCAGACGCGTCCTTAGCCTGTAGATTTGGATGCACAGAGTTCCCTGTGTTCGCAAGAGACAAGGGAATCGCGTCTGTGCGCACAGAAGCAATAGCGGACCGTTTCCCTCGGAGTGAACGCGAAAGAGCCGTCTATATACTCGCAGACACGCGAACGTGCCTCAATGCGGTCACAGAGGCAGCAGCTTTTGCACAGATGCTCCTGGTGATTCTGGCACTTTCCAGGCACACTCCTGAAAGTCGCGCACACTGCTGTTCACTCGCTAAACGACCTCTTGGGAAACACGTCTCCGGTCGACGGACCGCTCAGATTGCTTCTCGTGTAACTGTGAACTGTGTCAGCGCAGGGAATCCGTCTCTGTTGAGCAGATGTCAATCCTGCCTCGCTTTTGCTTTGTTGCCTCTACCAAGATGATTTCCCGTTTCTCTCTTCACTGGAGCAGGCAGACACAGCCAACGCACATCAAGTGTCAAGAGACACGCTCTGCTGAGCTCAACGCTTGTGCAGATGCACATGTGCGACGAAGTCAACACACGTGCTTGTGGAGAGAAAGAAAGGGACTCCCAGGCGTGTGGAGCGACGGGGAGAAAGAGCGGGCGCTGAGGAACACAGTTTCAAACAGACTGTCTCCACACAAACAGGCACCTGTCTGCAGGTATCCTAGATCTTGATTCTTGAACTTGAGGAAACACGCGTCTGAGCAAAACTCCCAAACGCTTCCAGGAAAGACACAGGCTCTCCCACAAGCACACAAGTGTTTGCCCTCAGCTATAGATCAGGGACAAGCCTGTGAAGAGCAACCAAAGAGCTCGTCCGTCTTTCCCTCAATAGATGGGAGTAGGCGCGCTTGCGGATGTGTGCGTGTGTGTGGCCACGCGTTTGCTTAGGCATCAGTGTGTGAAAAGGTAGGTGCTTTTCTCTAGCTGCGTGTGCGTGCACGTGGTGCTGGGTGCACATCCCTGGGTGCTCGTGGAAAGGTTTCTGCATGGTTTTCGCTGAGGAATCGTGTGTGTGCACATGGACAAAGAGAAGGCGCAGCAACCAGGTTCCAGCGCCGAAGAAGGCAAAAGGCGAGGTTTCCGGCGCTATCTCCTTCTCTCCCCAGAGCTAGTCGCGCAAAGCAAGCCGCTAAGCCGGCGACCGGCAAGAGAGCTACAACGAAGCATGCCGAACGGAGAAAATAGCAGCAGCTCATCTGTTCACACCTTGTTTCTGCCATGTGCTTGAACGCCAAGACGTTCGCGCTTCTGTGAGATGAAAGACGTCCTTCTGCATATGTGGTTGCTCACACCGGTGCACTTGTTAGTGTATCCATTCAGTCCTGGGCTGCGGGGCATTCAGAAGTGGCTCTGTGGAGACGTCTGCATAGAGGCAGCTGTCAGAACACGCACACTCGATTGTTCACCAAAACATATGCAGACGCGTCCTTAGCCTGTAGATTTGGATGCACAGAGTTCCCTGTGTTCGCAAGAGACAAGGGAATCGCGTCTGTGCGCACAGAAGCAATAGCGGACCGTTTCCCTCGGAGTGAACGCGAAAGAGCCGTCTATATACTCGCAGACACGCGAACGTGCCTCAATGCGGTCACAGAGGCAGCAGCTTTTGCACAGATGCTCCTGGTGATTCTGGCACTTTCCAGGCACACTCCTGAAAGTCGCGCACACTGCTGTTCACTCGCTAAACGACCTCTTGGGAAACACGTCTCCGGTCGACGGACCGCTCAGATTGCTTCTCGTGTAACTGTGAACTGTGTCAGCGCAGGGAATCCGTCTCTGTTGAGCAGATGTCAATCCTGCCTCGCTTTTGCTTTGTTGCCTCTACCAAGATGATTTCCCGTTTCTCTCTTCACTGGAGCAGGCAGACACAGCCAACGCACATCAAGTGTCAAGAGACACGCTCTGCTGAGCTCAACGCTTGTGCAGATGCACATGTGCGACGAAGTCAACACACGTGCTTGTGGAGAGAAAGAAAGGGACTCCCAGGCGTGTGGAGCGACGGGGAGAAAGAGCGGGCGCTGAGGAACACAGTTTCAAACAGACTGTCTCCACACAAACAGGCACCTGTCTGCAGGTATCCTAGATCTTGATTCTTGAACTTGAGGAAACACGCGTCTGAGCAAAACTCCCAAACGCTTCCAGGAAAGACACAGGCTCTCCCACAAGCACACAAGTGTTTGCCCTCAGCTATAGATCAGGGACAAGCCTGTGAAGAGCAACCAAAGAGCTCGTCCGTCTTTCCCTCAATAGATGGGAGTAGGCGCGCTTGCGGATGTGTGCGTGTGTGTGGCCACGCGTTTGCTTAGGCATCAGTGTGTGAAAAGGTAGGTGCTTTTCTCTAGCTGCGTGTGCGTGCACGTGGTGCTGGGTGCACATCCCTGGGTGCTCGTGGAAAGGTTTCTGCATGGTTTTCGCTGAGGAATCGTGTGTGTGCACATGGACAAAGAGAAGGCGCAGCAACCAGGTTCCAGCGCCGAAGAAGGCAAAAGGCGAGGTTTCCGGCGCTATCTCCTTCTCTCCCCAGAGCTAGTCGCGCAAAGCAAGCCGCTAAGCCGGCGACCGGCAAGAGAGCTACAACGAAGCATGCCGAACGGAGAAAATAGCAGCAGCTCATCTGTTCACACCTTGTTTCTGCCATGTGCTTGAACGCCAAGACGTTCGCGCTTCTGTGAGATGAAAGACGTCCTTCTGCATATGTGGTTGCTCACACCGGTGCACTTGTTAGTGTATCCATTCAGTCCTGGGCTGCGGGGCATTCAGAAGTGGCTCTGTGGAGACGTCTGCATAGAGGCAGCTGTCAGAACACGCACACTCGATTGTTCACCAAAACATATGCAGACGCGTCCTTAGCCTGTAGATTTGGATGCACAGAGTTCCCTGTGTTCGCAAGAGACAAGGGAATCGCGTCTGTGCGCACAGAAGCAATAGCGGACCGTTTCCCTCGGAGTGAACGCGAAAGAGCCGTCTATATACTCGCAGACACGCGAACGTGCCTCAATGCGGTCACAGAGGCAGCAGCTTTTGCACAGATGCTCCTGGTGATTCTGGCACTTTCCAGGCACACTCCTGAAAGTCGCGCACACTGCTGTTCACTCGCTAAACGACCTCTTGGGAAACACGTCTCCGGTCGACGGACCGCTCAGATTGCTTCTCGTGTAACTGTGAACTGTGTCAGCGCAGGGAATCCGTCTCTGTTGAGCAGATGTCAATCCTGCCTCGCTTTTGCTTTGTTGCCTCTACCAAGATGATTTCCCGTTTCTCTCTTCACTGGAGCAGGCAGACACAGCCAACGCACATCAAGTGTCAAGAGACACGCTCTGCTGAGCTCAACGCTTGTGCAGATGCACATGTGCGACGAAGTCAACACACGTGCTTGTGGAGAGAAAGAAAGGGACTCCCAGGCGTGTGGAGCGACGGGGAGAAAGAGCGGGCGCTGAGGAACACAGTTTCAAACAGACTGTCTCCACACAAACAGGCACCTGTCTGCAGGTATCCTAGATCTTGATTCTTGAACTTGAGGAAACACGCGTCTGAGCAAAACTCCCAAACGCTTCCAGGAAAGACACAGGCTCTCCCACAAGCACACAAGTGTTTGCCCTCAGCTATAGATCAGGGACAAGCCTGTGAAGAGCAACCAAAGAGCTCGTCCGTCTTTCCCTCAATAGATGGGAGTAGGCGCGCTTGCGGATGTGTGCGTGTGTGTGGCCACGCGTTTGCTTAGGCATCAGTGTGTGAAAAGGTAGGTGCTTTTCTCTAGCTGCGTGTGCGTGCACGTGGTGCTGGGTGCACATCCCTGGGTGCTCGTGGAAAGGTTTCTGCATGGTTTTCGCTGAGGAATCGTGTGTGTGCACATGGACAAAGAGAAGGCGCAGCAACCAGGTTCCAGCGCCGAAGAAGGCAAAAGGCGAGGTTTCCGGCGCTATCTCCTTCTCTCCCCAGAGCTAGTCGCGCAAAGCAAGCCGCTAAGCCGGCGACCGGCAAGAGAGCTACAACGAAGCATGCCGAACGGAGAAAATAGCAGCAGCTCATCTGTTCACACCTTGTTTCTGCCATGTGCTTGAACGCCAAGACGTTCGCGCTTCTGTGAGATGAAAGACGTCCTTCTGCATATGTGGTTGCTCACACCGGTGCACTTGTTAGTGTATCCATTCAGTCCTGGGCTGCGGGGCATTCAGAAGTGGCTCTGTGGAGACGTCTGCATAGAGGCAGCTGTCAGAACACGCACACTCGATTGTTCACCAAAACATATGCAGACGCGTCCTTAGCCTGTAGATTTGGATGCACAGAGTTCCCTGTGTTCGCAAGAGACAAGGGAATCGCGTCTGTGCGCACAGAAGCAATAGCGGACCGTTTCCCTCGGAGTGAACGCGAAAGAGCCGTCTATATACTCGCAGACACGCGAACGTGCCTCAATGCGGTCACAGAGGCAGCAGCTTTTGCACAGATGCTCCTGGTGATTCTGGCACTTTCCAGGCACACTCCTGAAAGTCGCGCACACTGCTGTTCACTCGCTAAACGACCTCTTGGGAAACACGTCTCCGGTCGACGGACCGCTCAGATTGCTTCTCGTGTAACTGTGAACTGTGTCAGCGCAGGGAATCCGTCTCTGTTGAGCAGATGTCGATCCTGCCTCGCTTTTGCTTTGTTGCCTCTACCAAGATGATTTCCCGTTTCTCTCTTCACTGGAGCAGGCAGACACAGCCAACGCACATCAAGTGTCAAGAGACACGCTCTGCTGAGCTCAACGCTTGTGCAGATGCACATGTGCGACGAAGTCAACACACGTGCTTGTGGAGAGAAAGAAAGGGACTCCCAGGCGTGTGGAGCGACGGGGAGAAAGAGCGGGCGCTGAGGAGCACAGTTTCAAACAGACTGTCTCCACACAAACAGGCACCTGTCTGCAGGTATCCTAGATCTTGATTCTTGAACTTGAGGAAACACGCGTCTGAGCAAAACTCCCAAACGCTTCCAGGAAAGACACAGGCTCTCCCACAAGCACACAAGTGTTTGCCCTCAGCTATAGATCAGGGACAAGCCTGTGAAGAGCAACCAAAGAGCTCGTCCGTCTTTCTCTCAGTAGATGGGAGTAGGCGCGCTTGCGGATGTGTGCGTGTGTGTGGCCACGCGTTTGCTTAGGCATCAGTGTGTGAAAAGGTAGGTGCTTTTCTCTAGCTGCGTGTGCGTGCACGTGGTGCTGGGTGCACATCCCTGGGTGCTCGTGGAAAGGTTTCTGCATGGTTTTCGCTGAGGAATCGTGTGTGTGCACATGGACAAAGAGAAGGCGCAGCAACCAGGTTCCAGCGCCGAAGAAGGCAAAAGGCGAGGTTTCCGGCGCTATCTCCTTCTCTCCCCAGAGCTAGTCGCGCAAAGCAAGCCGCTAAGCCGGCGACCGGCAAGAGAGCTACAACGAAGCATGCCGAACGGAGAAAATAGCAGCAGCTCATCTGTTCACACCTTGTTTCTGCCATGTGCTTGAACGCCAAGACGTTCGCGCTTCTGTGAGATGAAAGACGTCCTTCTGCATATGTGGTTGCTCACACCGGTGCACTTGTTAGTGTATCCATTCAGTCCTGGGCTGCGGGGCATTCAGAAGTGGCTCTGTGGAGACGTCTGCATAGAGGCAGCTGTCAGAACACGCACACTCGATTGTTCACCAAAACATATGCAGACGCGTCCTTAGCCTGTAGATTTGGATGCACAGAGTTCCCTGTGTTCGCAAGAGACAAGGGAATCGCGTCTGTGCGCACAGAAGCAATAGCGGACCGTTTCCCTCGGAGTGAACGCGAAAGAGCCGTCTATATACTCGCAGACACGCGAACGTGCCTCAATGCGGTCACAGAGGCAGCAGCTTTTGCACAGATGCTCCTGGTGATTCTGGCACTTTCCAGGCACACTCCTGAAAGTCGCGCACACTGCTGTTCACTCGCTAAACGACCTCTTGGGAAACACGTCTCCGGTCGACGGACCGCTCAGATTGCTTCTCGTGTAACTGTGAACTGTGTCAGCGCAGGGAATCCGTCTCTGTTGAGCAGATGTCAATCCTGCCTCGCCTTTGCTTTCTTGCCTCTACCAAGATGATTTCCCGTTTCTCTCTTCACTGGAGCAGGCAGACACAGCCAACGCACATCAAGTGTCAAGAGACACGCTCTGCTGAGCTCAACGCTTGTGCAGATGCACATGTGCGACGAAGTCAACACACGTGCTTGTGGAGAGAAAGAAAGGGACTCCCAGGCGTGTGGAGCGACGGGGAGAAAGAGCGGGCGCTGAGGAACACAGTTTCAAACAGACTGTCTCCACACAAACAGGCACCTGTCTGCAGGTATCCTAGATCTTGATTCTTGAACTTGAGGAAACACGCGTCTGAGCAAAACTCCCAAACGCTTCCAGGAAAGACACAGGCTCTCCCACAAGCACACAAGTGTTTGCCCTCAGCTATAGATCAGGGACAAGCCTGTGAAGAGCAACCAAAGAGCTCGTCCGTCTTTCCCTCAATAGATGGGAGTAGGCGCGCTTGCGGATGTGTGCGTGTGTGTGGCCACGCGTTTGCTTAGGCATCAGTGTGTGAAAAGGTAGGTGCTTTTCTCTAGCTGCGTGTGCGTGCACGTGGTGCTGGGTGCACATCCCTGGGTGCTCGTGGAAAGGTTTCTGCATGGTTTTCGCTGAGGAATCGTGTGTGTGCACATGGACAAAGAGAAGGCGCAGCAACCAGGTTCCAGCGCCGAAGAAGGCAAAAGGCGAGGTTTCCGGCGCTATCTCCTTCTCTCCCCAGAGCTAGTCGCGCAAAGCAAGCCGCTAAGCCGGCGACCGGCAAGAGAGCTACAACGAAGCATGCCGAACGGAGAAAATAGCAGCAGCTCATCTGTTCACACCTTGTTTCTGCCATGTGCTTGAACGCCAAGACGTTCGCGCTTCTGTGAGATGAAAGACGTCCTTCTGCATATGTGGTTGCTCACACCGGTGCACTTGTTAGTGTATCCATTCAGTCCTGGGCTGCTGGGCATTCAGAAGTGGCTCTGTGGAGACGTCTGCATAGAGGCAGCTGTCAGAACACGCACACTCGATTGTTCACCAAAACATATGCAGACGCGTCCTTAGCCTGTAGATTTGGATGCACAGAGTTCCCTGTGTTCGCAAGAGACAAGGGAATCGCGTCTGTGCGCACAGAAGCAATAGCGGACCGTTTCCCTCGGAGTGAACGCGAAAGAGCCGTCTATATACTCGCAGACACGCGAACGTGCCTCAATGCGGTCACAGAGGCAGCAGCTTTTGCACAGATGCTCCTGGTGATTCTGGCACTTTCCAGGCACACTCCTGAAAGTCGCGCACACTGCTGTTCACTCGCTAAACGACCTCTTGGGAAACACGTCTCCGGTCGACGGACCGCTCAGATTGCTTCTCGTGTAACTGTGAACTGTGTCAGCGCAGGGAATCCGTCTCTGTTGAGCAGATGTCAATCCTGCCTCGCTTTTGCTTTGTTGCCTCTACCAAGATGATTTCCCGTTTCTCTCTTCACTGGAGCAGGCAGACACAGCCAACGCACATCAAGTGTCAAGAGACACGCTCTGCTGAGCTCAACGCTTGTGCAGATGCACATGTGCGACGAAGTCAACACACGTGCTTGTGGAGAGAAAGAAAGGGACTCCCAGGCGTGTGGAGCGACGGGGAGAAAGAGCGGGCGCTGAGGAACACAGTTTCAAACAGACTGTCTCCACACAAACAGGCACCTGTCTGCAGGTATCCTAGATCTTGATTCTTGAACTTGAGGAAACACGCGTCTGAGCAAAACTCCCAAACGCTTCCAGGAAAGACACAGGCTCTCCCACAAGCACACAAGTGTTTGCCCTCAGCTATAGATCAGGGACAAGCCTGTGAAGAGCAACCAAAGAGCTCGTCCGTCTTTCCCTCAATAGATGGGAGTAGGCGCGCTTGCGGATGTGTGCGTGTGTGTGGCCACGCGTTTGCTTAGGCATCAGTGTGTGAAAAGGTAGGTGCTTTTCTCTAGCTGCGTGTGCGTGCACGTGGTGCTGGGTGCACATCCCTGGGTGCTCGTGGAAAGGTTTCTGCATGGTTTTCGCTGAGGAATCGTGTGTGTGCACATGGACAAAGAGAAGGCGCAGCAACCAGGTTCCAGCGCCGAAGAAGGCAAAAGGCGAGGTTTCCGGCGCTATCTCCTTCTCTCCCCAGAGCTAGTCGCGCAAAGCAAGCCGCTAAGCCGGCGACCGGCAAGAGAGCTACAACGAAGCATGCCGAACGGAGAAAATAGCAGCAGCTCATCTGTTCACACCTTGTTTCTGCCATGTGCTTGAACGCCAAGACGTTCGCGCTTCTGTGAGATGAAAGACGTCCTTCTGCATATGTGGTTGCTCACACCGGTGCACTTGTTAGTGTATCCATTCAGTCCTGGGCTGCGGGGCATTCAGAAGTGGCTCTGTGGAGACGTCTGCATAGAGGCAGCTGTCAGAACACGCACACTCGATTGTTCACCAAAACATATGCAGACGCGTCCTTAGCCTGTAGATTTGGATGCACAGAGTTCCCTGTGTTCGCAAGAGACAAGGGAATCGCGTCTGTGCGCACAGAAGCAATAGCGGACCGTTTCCCTCGGAGTGAACGCGAAAGAGCCGTCTATATACTCGCAGACACGCGAACGTGCCTCAATGCGGTCACAGAGGCAGCAGCTTTTGCACAGATGCTCCTGGTGATTCTGGCACTTTCCAGGCACACTCCTGAAAGTCGCGCACACTGCTGTTCACTCGCTAAACGACCTCTTGGGAAACACGTCTCCGGTCGACGGACCGCTCAGATTGCTTCTCGTGTAACTGTGAACTGTGTCAGCGCAGGGAATCCGTCTCTGTTGAGCAGATGTCAATCCTGCCTCGCTTTTGCTTTGTTGCCTCTACCAAGATGATTTCCCGTTTCTCTCTTCACTGGAGCAGGCAGACACAGCCAACGCACATCAAGTGTCAAGAGACACGCTCTGCTGAGCTCAACGCTTGTGCAGATGCACATGTGCGACGAAGTCAACACACGTGCTTGTGGAGAGAAAGAAAGGGACTCCCAGGCGTGTGGAGCGACGGGGAGAAAGAGCGGGCGCTGAGGAACACAGTTTCAAACAGACTGTCTCCACACAAACAGGCACCTGTCTGCAGGTATCCTAGATCTTGATTCTTGAACTTGAGGAAACACGCGTCTGAGCAAAACTCCCAAACGCTTCCAGGAAAGACACAGGCTCTCCCACAAGCACACAAGTGTTTGCCCTCAGCTATAGATCAGGGACAAGCCTGTGAAGAGCAACCAAAGAGCTCGTCCGTCTTTCCCTCAGTAGATGGGAGTAGGCACGCTTGCGGATGTGTGCGTGTGTGTGGCCACGCGTTTGCTTAGGCATCAGTGTGTGAAAAGGTAGGTGCTTTTCTCTAGCTGCGTGTGCGTGCACGTGGTGCTGGGTGCACATCCCTGGGTGCTCGTGGAAAGGTTTCTGCATGGTTTTCGCTGAGGAATCGTGTGTGTGCACATGGACAAAGAGAAGGCGCAGCAACCAGGTTCCAGCGCCGAAGAAGGCAAAAGGCGAGGTTTCCGGCGCTATCTCCTTCTCTCCCCAGAGCTAGTCGCGCAAAGCAAGCCGCTAAGCCGGCGACCGGCAAGAGAGCTACAACGAAGCATGCCGAACGGAGAAAATAGCAGCAGCTCATCTGTTCACACCTTGTTTCTGCCATGTGCTTGAACGCCAAGACGTTCGCGCTTCTGTGAGATGAAAGACGTCCTTCTGCATATGTGGTTGCTCACACCGGTGCACTTGTTAGTGTATCCATTCAGTCCTGGGCTGCGGGGCATTCAGAAGTGGCTCTGTGGAGACGTCTGCATAGAGGCAGCTGTCAGAACACGCACACTCGATTGTTCACCAAAACATATGCAGACGCGTCCTTAGCCTGTAGATTTGGATGCACAGAGTTCCCTGTGTTCGCAAGAGACAAGGGAATCGCGTCTGTGCGCACAGAAGCAATAGCGGACCGTTTCCCTCGGAGTGAACGCGAAAGAGCCGTCTATATACTCGCAGACACGCGAACGTGCCTCAATGCGGTCACAGAGGCAGCAGCTTTTGCACAGATGCTCCTGGTGATTCTGGCACTTTCCAGGCACACTCCTGAAAGTCGCGCACACTGCTGTTCACTCGCTAAACGACCTCTTGGGAAACACGTCTCCGGTCGACGGACCGCTCAGATTGCTTCTCGTGTAACTGTGAACTGTGTCAGCGCAGGGAATCCGTCTCTGTTGAGCAGATGTCAATCCTGCCTCGCCTTTGCTTTCTTGCCTCTACCAAGATGATTTCCCGTTTCTCTCTTCACTGGAGCAGGCAGACACAGCCAACGCACATCAAGTGTCAAGAGACACGCTCTGCTGAGCTCAACGCTTGTGCAGATGCACATGTGCGACGAAGTCAACACACGTGCTTGTGGAGAGAAAGAAAGGGACTCCCAGGCGTGTGGAGCGACGGGGAGAAAGAGCGGGCGCTGAGGAACACAGTTTCAAACAGACTGTCTCCACACAAACAGGCACCTGTCTGCAGGTATCCTAGATCTTGATTCTTGAACTTGAGGAAACACGCGTCTGAGCAAAACTCCCAAACGCTTCCAGGAAAGACACAGGCTCTCCCACAAGCACACAAGTGTTTGCCCTCAGCTATAGATCAGGGACAAGCCTGTGAAGAGCAACCAAAGAGCTCGTCCGTCTTTCCCTCAATAGATGGGAGTAGGCGCGCTTGCGGATGTGTGCGTGTGTGTGGCCACGCGTTTGCTTAGGCATCAGTGTGTGAAAAGGTAGGTGCTTTTCTCTAGCTGCGTGTGCGTGCACGTGGTGCTGGGTGCACATCCCTGGGTGCTCGTGGAAAGGTTTCTGCATGGTTTTCGCTGAGGAATCGTGTGTGTGCACATGGACAAAGAGAAGGCGCAGCAACCAGGTTCCAGCGCCGAAGAAGGCAAAAGGCGAGGTTTCCGGCGCTATCTCCTTCTCTCCCCAGAGCTAGTCGCGCAAAGCAAGCCGCTAAGCCGGCGACCGGCAAGAGAGCTACAACGAAGCATGCCGAACGGAGAAAATAGCAGCAGCTCATCTGTTCACACCTTGTTTCTGCCATGTGCTTGAACGCCAAGACGTTCGCGCTTCTGTGAGATGAAAGACGTCCTTCTGCATATGTGGTTGCTCACACCGGTGCACTTGTTAGTGTATCCATTCAGTCCTGGGCTGCTGGGCATTCAGAAGTGGCTCTGTGGAGACGTCTGCATAGAGGCAGCTGTCAGAACACGCACACTCGATTGTTCACCAAAACATATGCAGACGCGTCCTTAGCCTGTAGATTTGGATGCACAGAGTTCCCTGTGTTCGCAAGAGACAAGGGAATCGCGTCTGTGCGCACAGAAGCAATAGCGGACCGTTTCCCTCGGAGTGAACGCGAAAGAGCCGTCTATATACTCGCAGACACGCGAACGTGCCTCAATGCGGTCACAGAGGCAGCAGCTTTTGCACAGATGCTCCTGGTGATTCTGGCACTTTCCAGGCACACTCCTGAAAGTCGCGCACACTGCTGTTCACTCGCTAAACGACCTCTTGGGAAACACGTCTCCGGTCGACGGACCGCTCAGATTGCTTCTCGTGTAACTGTGAACTGTGTCAGCGCAGGGAATCCGTCTCTGTTCAGCAGATGTCAATCCTGCCTCGCCTTTGCTTTGTTGCCTCTACCAAGATGATTTCCCGTTTCTCTCTTCACTGGAGCAGGCAGACACAGCCAACGCACATCAAGTGTCAAGAGACACGCTCTGCTGAGCTCAACGCTTGTGCAGATGCACATGTGCGACGAAGTCAACACACGTGCTTGTGGAGAGAAAGAAAGGGACTCCCAGGCGTGTGGAGCGACGGGGAGAAAGAGCGGGCGCTGAGGAACACAGTTTCAAACAGACTGTCTCCACACAAACAGGCACCTGTCTGCAGGTATCCTAGATCTTGATTCTTGAACTTGAGGAAACACGCGTCTGAGCAAAACTCCCAAACGCTTCCAGGAAAGACACAGGCTCTCCCACAAGCACACAAGTGTTTGCCCTCAGCTATAGATCAGGGACAAGCCTGTGAAGAGCAACCAAAGAGCTCGTCCGTCTTTCCCTCAATAGATGGGAGTAGGCGCGCTTGCGGATGTGTGCGTGTGTGTGGCCACGCGTTTGCTTAGGCATCAGAGTGTGAAAAGGTAGGTGCTTTTCTCTAGCTGCGTGTGCGTGCACGTGGTGCTGGGTGCACATCCCTGGGTGCTCGTGGAAAGGTTTCTGCATGGTTTTCGCTGAGGAATCGTGTGTGTGCACATGGACAAAGAGAAGGCGCAGCAACCAGGTTCCAGCGCCGAAGAAGGCAAAAGGCGAGGTTTCCGGCGCTATCTCCTTCTCTCCCCAGAGCTAGTCGCGCAAAGCAAGCCGCTAAGCCGGCGACCGGCAAGAGAGCTACAACGAAGCATGCCGAACGGAGAAAATAGCAGCAGCTCATCTGTTCACACCTTGTTTCTGCCATGTGCTTGAACGCCAAGACGTTCGCGCTTCTGTGAGATGAAAGACGTCCTTCTGCATATGTGGTTGCTCACACCGGTGCACTTGTTAGTGTATCCATTCAGTCCTGGGCTGCGGGGCATTCAGAAGTGGCTCTGTGGAGACGTCTGCATAGAGGCAGCTGTCAGAACACGCACACTCGATTGTTCACCAAAACATATGCAGACGCGTCCTTAGCCTGTAGATTTGGATGCACAGAGTTCCCTGTGTTCGCAAGAGACAAGGGAATCGCGTCTGTGCGCACAGAAGCAATAGCGGACCGTTTCCCTCGGAGTGAACGCGAAAGAGCCGTCTATATACTCGCAGACACGCGAACGTGCCTCAATGCGGTCACAGAGGCAGCAGCTTTTGCACAGATGCTCCTGGTGATTCTGGCACTTTCCAGGCACACTCCTGAAAGTCGCGCACACTGCTGTTCACTCGCTAAACGACCTCTTGGGAAACACGTCTCCGGTCGACGGACCGCTCAGATTGCTTCTCGTGTAACTGTGAACTGTGTCAGCGCAGGGAATCCGTCTCTGTTGAGCAGATGTCAATCCTGCCTCGCTTTTGCTTTGTTGCCTCTACCAAGATGATTTCCCGTTTCTCTCTTCACTGGAGCAGGCAGACACAGCCAACGCACATCAAGTGTCAAGAGACACGCTCTGCTGAGCTCAACGCTTGTGCAGATGCACATGTGCGACGAAGTCAACACACGTGCTTGTGGAGAGAAAGAAAGGGACTCCCAGGCGTGTGGAGCGACGGGGAGAAAGAGCGGGCGCTGAGGAACACAGTTTCAAACAGACTGTCTCCACACAAACAGGCACCTGTCTGCAGGTATCCTAGATCTTGATTCTTGAACTTGAGGAAACACGCGTCTGAGCAAAACTCCCAAACGCTTCCAGGAAAGACACAGGCTCTCCCACAAGCACACAAGTGTTTGCCCTCAGCTATAGATCAGGGACAAGCCTGTGAAGAGCAACCAAAGAGCTCGTCCGTCTTTCCCTCAATAGATGGGAGTAGGCGCGCTTGCGGATGTGTGCGTGTGTGTGGCCACGCGTTTGCTTAGGCATCAGTGTGTGAAAAGGTAGGTGCTTTTCTCTAGCTGCGTGTGCGTGCACGTGGTGCTGGGTGCACATCCCTGGGTGCTCGTGGAAAGGTTTCTGCATGGTTTTCGCTGAGGAATCGTGTGTGTGCACATGGACAAAGAGAAGGCGCAGCAACCAGGTTCCAGCGCCGAAGAAGGCAAAAGGCGAGGTTTCCGGCGCTATCTCCTTCTCTCCCCAGAGCTAGTCGCGCAAAGCAAGCCGCTAAGCCGGCGACCGGCAAGAGAGCTACAACGAAGCATGCCGAACGGAGAAAATAGCAGCAGCTCATCTGTTCACACCTTGTTTCTGCCATGTGCTTGAACGCCAAGACGTTCGCGCTTCTGTGAGATGAAAGACGTCCTTCTGCATATGTGGTTGCTCACACCGGTGCACTTGTTAGTGTATCCATTCAGTCCTGGGCTGCGGGGCATTCAGAAGTGGCTCTGTGGAGACGTCTGCATAGAGGCAGCTGTCAGAACACGCACACTCGATTGTTCACCAAAACATATGCAGACGCGTCCTTAGCCTGTAGATTTGGATGCACAGAGTTCCCTGTGTTCGCAAGAGACAAGGGAATCGCGTCTGTGCGCACAGAAGCAATAGCGGACCGTTTCCCTCGGAGTGAACGCGAAAGAGCCGTCTATATACTCGCAGACACGCGAACGTGCCTCAATGCGGTCACAGAGGCAGCAGCTTTTGCACAGATGCTCCTGGTGATTCTGGCACTTTCCAGGCACACTCCTGAAAGTCGCGCACACTGCTGTTCACTCGCTAAACGACCTCTTGGGAAACACGTCTCCGGTCGACGGACCGCTCAGATTGCTTCTCGTGTAACTGTGAACTGTGTCAGCGCAGGGAATCCGTCTCTGTTGAGCAGATGTCAATCCTGCCTCGCTTTTGCTTTGTTGCCTCTACCAAGATGATTTCCCGTTTCTCTCTTCACTGGAGCAGGCAGACACAGCCAACGCACATCAAGTGTCAAGAGACACGCTCTGCTGAGCTCAACGCTTGTGCAGATGCACATGTGCGACGAAGTCAACACACGTGCTTGTGGAGAGAAAGAAAGGGACTCCCAGGCGTGTGGAGCGACGGGGAGAAAGAGCGGGCGCTGAGGAACACAGTTTCAAACAGACTGTCTCCACACAAACAGGCACCTGTCTGCAGGTATCCTAGATCTTGATTCTTGAACTTGAGGAAACACGCGTCTGAGCAAAACTCCCAAACGCTTCCAGGAAAGACACAGGCTCTCCCACAAGCACACAAGTGTTTGCCCTCAGCTATAGATCAGGGACAAGCCTGTGAAGAGCAACCAAAGAGCTCGTCCGTCTTTCCCTCAGTAGATGGGAGTAGGCGCGCTTGCGGATGTGTGCGTGTGTGTGGCCACGCGTTTGCTTAGGCATCAGTGTGTGAAAAGGTAGGTGCTTTTCTCTAGCTGCGTGTGCGTGCACGTGGTGCTGGGTGCACATCCCTGGGTGCTCGTGGAAAGGTTTCTGCATGGTTTTCGCTGAGGAATCGTGTGTGTGCACATGGACAAAGAGAAGGCGCAGCAACCAGGTTCCAGCGCCGAAGAAGGCAAAAGGCGAGGTTTCCGGCGCTATCTCCTTCTCTCCCCAGAGCTAGTCGCGCAAAGCAAGCCGCTAAGCCGGCGACCGGCAAGAGAGCTACAACGAAGCATGCCGAACGGAGAAAATAGCAGCAGCTCATCTGTTCACACCTTGTTTCTGCCATGTGCTTGAACGCCAAGACGTTCGCGCTTCTGTGAGATGAAAGACGTCCTTCTGCATATGTGGTTGCTCACACCGGTGCACTTGTTAGTGTATCCATTCAGTCCTGGGCTGCGGGGCATTCAGAAGTGGCTCTGTGGAGACGTCTGCATAGAGGCAGCTGTCAGAACACGCACACTCGATTGTTCACCAAAACATATGCAGACGCGTCCTTAGCCTGTAGATTTGGATGCACAGAGTTCCCTGTGTTCGCAAGAGACAAGGGAATCGCGTCTGTGCGCACAGAAGCAATAGCGGACCGTTTCCCTCGGAGTGAACGCGAAAGAGCCGTCTATATACTCGCAGACACGCGAACGTGCCTCAATGCGGTCACAGAGGCAGCAGCTTTTGCACAGATGCTCCTGGTGATTCTGGCACTTTCCAGGCACACTCCTGAAAGTCGCGCACACTGCTGTTCACTCGCTAAACGACCTCTTGGGAAACACGTCTCCGGTCGACGGACCGCTCAGATTGCTTCTCGTGTAACTGTGAACTGTGTCAGCGCAGGGAATCCGTCTCTGTTGAGCAGATGTCAATCCTGCCTCGCCTTTGCTTTCTTGCCTCTACCAAGATGATTTCCCGTTTCTCTCTTCACTGGAGCAGGCAGACACAGCCAACGCACATCAAGTGTCAAGAGACACGCTCTGCTGAGCTCAACGCTTGTGCAGATGCACATGTGCGACGAAGTCAACACACGTGCTTGTGGAGAGAAAGAAAGGGACTCCCAGGCGTGTGGAGCGACGGGGAGAAAGAGCGGGCGCTGAGGAACACAGTTTCAAACAGACTGTCTCCACACAAACAGGCACCTGTCTGCAGGTATCCTAGATCTTGATTCTTGAACTTGAGGAAACACGCGTCTGAGCAAAACTCCCAAACGCTTCCAGGAAAGACACAGGCTCTCCCACAAGCACACAAGTGTTTGCCCTCAGCTATAGATCAGGGACAAGCCTGTGAAGAGCAACCAAAGAGCTCGTCCGTCTTTCCCTCAATAGATGGGAGTAGGCGCGCTTGCGGATGTGTGCGTGTGTGTGGCCACGCGTTTGCTTAGGCATCAGTGTGTGAAAAGGTAGGTGCTTTTCTCTAGCTGCGTGTGCGTGCACGTGGTGCTGGGTGCACATCCCTGGGTGCTCGTGGAAAGGTTTCTGCATGGTTTTCGCTGAGGAATCGTGTGTGTGCACATGGACAAAGAGAAGGCGCAGCAACCAGGTTCCAGCGCCGAAGAAGGCAAAAGGCGAGGTTTCCGGCGCTATCTCCTTCTCTCCCCAGAGCTAGTCGCGCAAAGCAAGCCGCTAAGCCGGCGACCGGCAAGAGAGCTACAACGAAGCATGCCGAACGGAGAAAATAGCAGCAGCTCATCTGTTCACACCTTGTTTCTGCCATGTGCTTGAACGCCAAGACGTTCGCGCTTCTGTGAGATGAAAGACGTCCTTCTGCATATGTGGTTGCTCACACCGGTGCACTTGTTAGTGTATCCATTCAGTCCTGGGCTGCGGGGCATTCAGAAGTGGCTCTGTGGAGACGTCTGCATAGAGGCAGCTGTCAGAACACGCACACTCGATTGTTCACCAAAACATATGCAGACGCGTCCTTAGCCTGTAGATTTGGATGCACAGAGTTCCCTGTGTTCGCAAGAGACAAGGGAATCGCGTCTGTGCGCACAGAAGCAATAGCGGACCGTTTCCCTCGGAGTGAACGCGAAAGAGCCGTCTATATACTCGCAGACACGCGAACGTGCCTCAATGCGGTCACAGAGGCAGCAGCTTTTGCACAGATGCTCCTGGTGATTCTGGCACTTTCCAGGCACACTCCTGAAAGTCGCGCACACTGCTGTTCACTCGCTAAACGACCTCTTGGGAAACACGTCTCCGGTCGACGGACCGCTCAGATTGCTTCTCGTGTAACTGTGAACTGTGTCAGCGCAGGGAATCCGTCTCTGTTGAGCAGATGTCAATCCTGCCTCGCCTTTGCTTTCTTGCCTCTACCAAGATGATTTCCCGTTTCTCTCTTCACTGGAGCAGGCAGACACAGCCAACGCACATCAAGTGTCAAGAGACACGCTCTGCTGAGCTCAACGCTTGTGCAGATGCACATGTGCGACGAAGTCAACACACGTGCTTGTGGAGAGAAAGAAAGGGACTCCCAGGCGTGTGGAGCGACGGGGAGAAAGAGCGGGCGCTGAGGAACACAGTTTCAAACAGACTGTCTCCACACAAACAGGCACCTGTCTGCAGGTATCCTAGATCTTGATTCTTGAACTTGAGGAAACACGCGTCTGAGCAAAACTCCCAAACGCTTCCAGGAAAGACACAGGCTCTCCCACAAGCACACAAGTGTTTGCCCTCAGCTATAGATCAGGGACAAGCCTGTGAAGAGCAACCAAAGAGCTCGTCCGTCTTTCCCTCAATAGATGGGAGTAGGCGCGCTTGCGGATGTGTGCGTGTGTGTGGCCACGCGTTTGCTTAGGCATCAGTGTGTGAAAAGGTAGGTGCTTTTCTCTAGCTGCGTGTGCGTGCACGTGGTGCTGGGTGCACATCCCTGGGTGCTCGTGGAAAGGTTTCTGCATGGTTTTCGCTGAGGAATCGTGTGTGTGCACATGGACAAAGAGAAGGCGCAGCAACCAGGTTCCAGCGCCGAAGAAGGCAAAAGGCGAGGTTTCCGGCGCTATCTCCTTCTCTCCCCAGAGCTAGTCGCGCAAAGCAAGCCGCTAAGCCGGCGACCGGCAAGAGAGCTACAACGAAGCATGCCGAACGGAGAAAATAGCAGCAGCTCATCTGTTCACACCTTGTTTCTGCCATGTGCTTGAACGCCAAGACGTTCGCGCTTCTGTGAGATGAAAGACGTCCTTCTGCATATGTGGTTGCTCACACCGGTGCACTTGTTAGTGTATCCATTCAGTCCTGGGCTGCGGGGCATTCAGAAGTGGCTCTGTGGAGACGTCTGCATAGAGGCAGCTGTCAGAACACGCACACTCGATTGTTCACCAAAACATATGCAGACGCGTCCTTAGCCTGTAGATTTGGATGCACAGAGTTCCCTGTGTTCGCAAGAGACAAGGGAATCGCGTCTGTGCGCACAGAAGCAATAGCGGACCGTTTCCCTCGGAGTGAACGCGAAAGAGCCGTCTATATACTCGCAGACACGCGAACGTGCCTCAATGCGGTCACAGAGGCAGCAGCTTTTGCACAGATGCTCCTGGTGATTCTGGCACTTTCCAGGCACACTCCTGAAAGTCGCGCACACTGCTGTTCACTCGCTAAACGACCTCTTGGGAAACACGTCTCCGGTCGACGGACCGCTCAGATTGCTTCTCGTGTAACTGTGAACTGTGTCAGCGCAGGGAATCCGTCTCTGTTGAGCAGATGTCAATCCTGCCTCGCTTTTGCTTTGTTGCCTCTACCAAGATGATTTCCCGTTTCTCTCTTCACTGGAGCAGGCAGACACAGCCAACGCACATCAAGTGTCAAGAGACACGCTCTGCTGAGCTCAACGCTTGTGCAGATGCACATGTGCGACGAAGTCAACACACGTGCTTGTGGAGAGAAAGAAAGGGACTCCCAGGCGTGTGGAGCGACGGGGAGAAAGAGCGGGCGCTGAGGAACACAGTTTCAAACAGACTGTCTCCACACAAACAGGCACCTGTCTGCAGGTATCCTAGATCTTGATTCTTGAACTTGAGGAAACACGCGTCTGAGCAAAACTCCCAAACGCTTCCAGGAAAGACACAGGCTCTCCCACAAGCACACAAGTGTTTGCCCTCAGCTATAGATCAGGGACAAGCCTGTGAAGAGCAACCAAAGAGCTCGTCCGTCTTTCCCTCAATAGATGGGAGTAGGCGCGCTTGCGGATGTGTGCGTGTGTGTGGCCACGCGTTTGCTTAGGCATCAGTGTGTGAAAAGGTAGGTGCTTTTCTCTAGCTGCGTGTGCGTGCACGTGGTGCTGGGTGCACATCCCTGGGTGCTCGTGGAAAGGTTTCTGCATGGTTTTCGCTGAGGAATCGTGTGTGTGCACATGGACAAAGAGAAGGCGCAGCAACCAGGTTCCAGCGCCGAAGAAGGCAAAAGGCGAGGTTTCCGGCGCTATCTCCTTCTCTCCCCAGAGCTAGTCGCGCAAAGCAAGCCGCTAAGCCGGCGACCGGCAAGAGAGCTACAACGAAGCATGCCGAACGGAGAAAATAGCAGCAGCTCATCTGTTCACACCTTGTTTCTGCCATGTGCTTGAACGCCAAGACGTTCGCGCTTCTGTGAGATGAAAGACGTCCTTCTGCATATGTGGTTGCTCACACCGGTGCACTTGTTAGTGTATCCATTCAGTCCTGGGCTGCGGGGCATTCAGAAGTGGCTCTGTGGAGACGTCTGCATAGAGGCAGCTGTCAGAACACGCACACTCGATTGTTCACCAAAACATATGCAGACGCGTCCTTAGCCTGTAGATTTGGATGCACAGAGTTCCCTGTGTTCGCAAGAGACAAGGGAATCGCGTCTGTGCGCACAGAAGCAATAGCGGACCGTTTCCCTCGGAGTGAACGCGAAAGAGCCGTCTATATACTCGCAGACACGCGAACGTGCCTCAATGCGGTCACAGAGGCAGCAGCTTTTGCACAGATGCTCCTGGTGATTCTGGCACTTTCCAGGCACACTCCTGAAAGTCGCGCACACTGCTGTTCACTCGCTAAACGACCTCTTGGGAAACACGTCTCCGGTCGACGGACCGCTCAGATTGCTTCTCGTGTAACTGTGAACTGTGTCAGCGCAGGGAATCCGTCTCTGTTGAGCAGATGTCAATCCTGCCTCGCTTTTGCTTTGTTGCCTCTACCAAGATGATTTCCCGTTTCTCTCTTCACTGGAGCAGGCAGACACAGCCAACGCACATCAAGTGTCAAGAGACACGCTCTGCTGAGCTCAACGCTTGTGCAGATGCACATGTGCGACGAAGTCAACACACGTGCTTGTGGAGAGAAAGAAAGGGACTCCCAGGCGTGTGGAGCGACGGGGAGAAAGAGCGGGCGCTGAGGAACACAGTTTCAAACAGACTGTCTCCACACAAACAGGCACCTGTCTGCAGGTATCCTAGATCTTGATTCTTGAACTTGAGGAAACACGCGTCTGAGCAAAACTCCCAAACGCTTCCAGGAAAGACACAGGCTCTCCCACAAGCACACAAGTGTTTGCCCTCAGCTATAGATCAGGGACAAGCCTGTGAAGAGCAACCAAAGAGCTCGTCCGTCTTTCCCTCAATAGATGGGAGTAGGCGCGCTTGCGGATGTGTGCGTGTGTGTGGCCACGCGTTTGCTTAGGCATCAGTGTGTGAAAAGGTAGGTGCTTTTCTCTAGCTGCGTGTGCGTGCACGTGGTGCTGGGTGCACATCCCTGGGTGCTCGTGGAAAGGTTTCTGCATGGTTTTCGCTGAGGAATCGTGTGTGTGCACATGGACAAAGAGAAGGCGCAGCAACCAGGTTCCAGCGCCGAAGAAGGCAAAAGGCGAGGTTTCCGGCGCTATCTCCTTCTCTCCCCAGAGCTAGTCGCGCAAAGCAAGCCGCTAAGCCGGCGACCGGCAAGAGAGCTACAACGAAGCATGCCGAACGGAGAAAATAGCAGCAGCTCATCTGTTCACACCTTGTTTCTGCCATGTGCTTGAACGCCAAGACGTTCGCGCTTCTGTGAGATGAAAGACGTCCTTCTGCATATGTGGTTGCTCACACCGGTGCACTTGTTAGTGTATCCATTCAGTCCTGGGCTGCGGGGCATTCAGAAGTGGCTCTGTGGAGACGTCTGCATAGAGGCAGCTGTCAGAACACGCACACTCGATTGTTCACCAAAACATATGCAGACGCGTCCTTAGCCTGTAGATTTGGATGCACAGAGTTCCCTGTGTTCGCAAGAGACAAGGGAATCGCGTCTGTGCGCACAGAAGCAATAGCGGACCGTTTCCCTCGGAGTGAACGCGAAAGAGCCGTCTATATACTCGCAGACACGCGAACGTGCCTCAATGCGGTCACAGAGGCAGCAGCTTTTGCACAGATGCTCCTGGTGATTCTGGCACTTTCCAGGCACACTCCTGAAAGTCGCGCACACTGCTGTTCACTCGCTAAACGACCTCTTGGGAAACACGTCTCCGGTCGACGGACCGCTCAGATTGCTTCTCGTGTAACTGTGAACTGTGTCAGCGCAGGGAATCCGTCTCTGTTGAGCAGATGTCAATCCTGCCTCGCTTTTGCTTTGTTGCCTCTACCAAGATGATTTCCCGTTTCTCTCTTCACTGGAGCAGGCAGACACAGCCAACGCACATCAAGTGTCAAGAGACACGCTCTGCTGAGCTCAACGCTTGTGCAGATGCACATGTGCGACGAAGTCAACACACGTGCTTGTGGAGAGAAAGAAAGGGACTCCCAGGCGTGTGGAGCGACGGGGAGAAAGAGCGGGCGCTGAGGAACACAGTTTCAAACAGACTGTCTCCACACAAACAGGCACCTGTCTGCAGGTATCCTAGATCTTGATTCTTGAACTTGAGGAAACACGCGTCTGAGCAAAACTCCCAAACGCTTCCAGGAAAGACACAGGCTCTCCCACAAGCACACAAGTGTTTGCCCTCAGCTATAGATCAGGGACAAGCCTGTGAAGAGCAACCAAAGAGCTCGTCCGTCTTTCCCTCAATAGATGGGAGTAGGCGCGCTTGCGGATGTGTGCGTGTGTGTGGCCACGCGTTTGCTTAGGCATCAGTGTGTGAAAAGGTAGGTGCTTTTCTCTAGCTGCGTGTGCGTGCACGTGGTGCTGGGTGCACATCCCTGGGTGCTCGTGGAAAGGTTTCTGCATGGTTTTCGCTGAGGAATCGTGTGTGTGCACATGGACAAAGAGAAGGCGCAGCAACCAGGTTCCAGCGCCGAAGAAGGCAAAAGGCGAGGTTTCCGGCGCTATCTCCTTCTCTCCCCAGAGCTAGTCGCGCAAAGCAAGCCGCTAAGCCGGCGACCGGCAAGAGAGCTACAACGAAGCATGCCGAACGGAGAAAATAGCAGCAGCTCATCTGTTCACACCTTGTTTCTGCCATGTGCTTGAACGCCAAGACGTTCGCGCTTCTGTGAGATGAAAGACGTCCTTCTGCATATGTGGTTGCTCACACCGGTGCACTTGTTAGTGTATCCATTCAGTCCTGGGCTGCGGGGCATTCAGAAGTGGCTCTGTGGAGACGTCTGCATAGAGGCAGCTGTCAGAACACGCACACTCGATTGTTCACCAAAACATATGCAGACGCGTCCTTAGCCTGTAGATTTGGATGCACAGAGTTCCCTGTGTTCGCAAGAGACAAGGGAATCGCGTCTGTGCGCACAGAAGCAATAGCGGACCGTTTCCCTCGGAGTGAACGCGAAAGAGCCGTCTATATACTCGCAGACACGCGAACGTGCCTCAATGCGGTCACAGAGGCAGCAGCTTTTGCACAGATGCTCCTGGTGATTCTGGCACTTTCCAGGCACACTCCTGAAAGTCGCGCACACTGCTGTTCACTCGCTAAACGACCTCTTGGGAAACACGTCTCCGGTCGACGGACCGCTCAGATTGCTTCTCGTGTAACTGTGAACTGTGTCAGCGCAGGGAATCCGTCTCTGTTGAGCAGATGTCAATCCTGCCTCGCTTTTGCTTTGTTGCCTCTACCAAGATGATTTCCCGTTTCTCTCTTCACTGGAGCAGGCAGACACAGCCAACGCACATCAAGTGTCAAGAGACACGCTCTGCTGAGCTCAACGCTTGTGCAGATGCACATGTGCGACGAAGTCAACACACGTGCTTGTGGAGAGAAAGAAAGGGACTCCCAGGCGTGTGGAGCGACGGGGAGAAAGAGCGGGCGCTGAGGAACACAGTTTCAAACAGACTGTCTCCACACAAACAGGCACCTGTCTGCAGGTATCCTAGATCTTGATTCTTGAACTTGAGGAAACACGCGTCTGAGCAAAACTCCCAAACGCTTCCAGGAAAGACACAGGCTCTCCCACAAGCACACAAGTGTTTGCCCTCAGCTATAGATCAGGGACAAGCCTGTGAAGAGCAACCAAAGAGCTCGTCCGTCTTTCCCTCAATAGATGGGAGTAGGCGCGCTTGCGGATGTGTGCGTGTGTGTGGCCACGCGTTTGCTTAGGCATCAGTGTGTGAAAAGGTAGGTGCTTTTCTCTAGCTGCGTGTGCGTGCACGTGGTGCTGGGTGCACATCCCTGGGTGCTCGTGGAAAGGTTTCTGCATGGTTTTCGCTGAGGAATCGTGTGTGTGCACATGGACAAAGAGAAGGCGCAGCAACCAGGTTCCAGCGCCGAAGAAGGCAAAAGGCGAGGTTTCCGGCGCTATCTCCTTCTCTCCCCAGAGCTAGTCGCGCAAAGCAAGCCGCTAAGCCGGCGACCGGCAAGAGAGCTACAACGAAGCATGCCGAACGGAGAAAATAGCAGCAGCTCATCTGTTCACACCTTGTTTCTGCCATGTGCTTGAACGCCAAGACGTTCGCGCTTCTGTGAGATGAAAGACGTCCTTCTGCATATGTGGTTGCTCACACCGGTGCACTTGTTAGTGTATCCATTCAGTCCTGGGCTGCGGGGCATTCAGAAGTGGCTCTGTGGAGACGTCTGCATAGAGGCAGCTGTCAGAACACGCACACTCGATTGTTCACCAAAACATATGCAGACGCGTCCTTAGCCTGTAGATTTGGATGCACAGAGTTCCCTGTGTTCGCAAGAGACAAGGGAATCGCGTCTGTGCGCACAGAAGCAATAGCGGACCGTTTCCCTCGGAGTGAACGCGAAAGAGCCGTCTATATACTCGCAGACACGCGAACGTGCCTCAATGCGGTCACAGAGGCAGCAGCTTTTGCACAGATGCTCCTGGTGATTCTGGCACTTTCCAGGCACACTCCTGAAAGTCGCGCACACTGCTGTTCACTCGCTAAACGACCTCTTGGGAAACACGTCTCCGGTCGACGGACCGCTCAGATTGCTTCTCGTGTAACTGTGAACTGTGTCAGCGCAGGGAATCCGTCTCTGTTGAGCAGATGTCAATCCTGCCTCGCTTTTGCTTTGTTGCCTCTACCAAGATGATTTCCCGTTTCTCTCTTCACTGGAGCAGGCAGACACAGCCAACGCACATCAAGTGTCAAGAGACACGCTCTGCTGAGCTCAACGCTTGTGCAGATGCACATGTGCGACGAAGTCAACACACGTGCTTGTGGAGAGAAAGAAAGGGACTCCCAGGCGTGTGGAGCGACGGGGAGAAAGAGCGGGCGCTGAGGAACACAGTTTCAAACAGACTGTCTCCACACAAACAGGCACCTGTCTGCAGGTATCCTAGATCTTGATTCTTGAACTTGAGGAAACACGCGTCTGAGCAAAACTCCCAAACGCTTCCAGGAAAGACACAGGCTCTCCCACAAGCACACAAGTGTTTGCCCTCAGCTATAGATCAGGGACAAGCCTGTGAAGAGCAACCAAAGAGCTCGTCCGTCTTTCCCTCAATAGATGGGAGTAGGCGCGCTTGCGGATGTGTGCGTGTGTGTGGCCACGCGTTTGCTTAGGCATCAGTGTGTGAAAAGGTAGGTGCTTTTCTCTAGCTGCGTGTGCGTGCACGTGGTGCTGGGTGCACATCCCTGGGTGCTCGTGGAAAGGTTTCTGCATGGTTTTCGCTGAGGAATCGTGTGTGTGCACATGGACAAAGAGAAGGCGCAGCAACCAGGTTCCAGCGCCGAAGAAGGCAAAAGGCGAGGTTTCCGGCGCTATCTCCTTCTCTCCCCAGAGCTAGTCGCGCAAAGCAAGCCGCTAAGCCGGCGACCGGCAAGAGAGCTACAACGAAGCATGCCGAACGGAGAAAATAGCAGCAGCTCATCTGTTCACACCTTGTTTCTGCCATGTGCTTGAACGCCAAGACGTTCGCGCTTCTGTGAGATGAAAGACGTCCTTCTGCATATGTGGTTGCTCACACCGGTGCACTTGTTAGTGTAGCCATTCAGTCCTGGGCTGCGGGGCATTCAGAAGTGGCTCTGTGGAGACGTCTGCATAGAGGCAGCTGTCAGAACACGCACACTCGATTGTTCACCAAAACATATGCAGACGCGTCCTTAGCCTGTAGATTTGGATGCACAGAGTTCCCTGTGTTCGCAAGAGACAAGGGAATCGCGTCTGTGCGCACAGAAGCAATAGCGGACCGTTTCCCTCGGAGTGAACGCGAAAGAGCCGTCTATATACTCGCAGACACGCGAACGTGCCTCAATGCGGTCACAGAGGCAGCAGCTTTTGCACAGATGCTCCTGGTGATTCTGGCACTTTCCAGGCACACTCCTGAAAGTCGCGCACACTGCTGTTCACTCGCTAAACGACCTCTTGGGAAACACGTCTCCGGTCGACGGACCGCTCAGATTGCTTCTCGTGTAACTGTGAACTGTGTCAGCGCAGGGAATCCGTCTCTGTTGAGCAGATGTCAATCCTGCCTCGCCTTTGCTTTGTTGCCTCTACCAAGATGATTTCCCGTTTCTCTCTTCACTGGAGCAGGCAGACACAGCCAACGCACATCAAGTGTCAAGAGACACGCTCTGCTGAGCTCAACGCTTGTGCAGATGCACATGTGCGACGAAGTCAACACACGTGCTTGTGGAGAGAAAGAAAGGGACTCCCAGGCGTGTGGAGCGACGGGGAGAAAGAGCGGGCGCTGAGGAACACAGTTTCAAACAGACTGTCTCCACACAAACAGGCACCTGTCTGCAGGTATCCTAGATCTTGATTCTTGAACTTGAGGAAACACGCGTCTGAGCAAAACTCCCAAACGCTTCCAGGAAAGACACAGGCTCTCCCACAAGCACACAAGTGTTTGCCCTCAGCTATAGATCAGGGACAAGCCTGTGAAGAGCAACCAAAGAGCTCGTCCGTCTTTCCCTCAATAGATGGGAGTAGGCGCGCTTGCGGATGTGTGCGTGTGTGTGGCCACGCGTTTGCTTAGGCATCAGTGTGTGAAAAGGTAGGTGCTTTTCTCTAGCTGCGTGTGCGTGCACGTGGTGCTGGGTGCACATCCCTGGGTGCTCGTGGAAAGGTTTCTGCATGGTTTTCGCTGAGGAATCGTGTGTGTGCACATGGACAAAGAGAAGGCGCAGCAACCAGGTTCCAGCGCCGAAGAAGGCAAAAGGCGAGGTTTCCGGCGCTATCTCCTTCTCTCCCCAGAGCTAGTCGCGCAAAGCAAGCCGCTAAGCCAGCGACCGGCAAGAGAGCTACAACGAAGCATGCCGAACGGAGAAAATAGCAGCAGCTCATCTGTTCACACCTTGTTTCTGCCATGTGCTTGAACGCCAAGACGTTCGCGCTTCTGTGAGATGAAAGACGTCCTTCTGCATATGTGGTTGCTCACACCGGTGCACTTGTTAGTGTATCCATTCAGTCCTGGGCTGCGGGGCATTCAGAAGTGGCTCTGTGGAGACGTCTGCATAGAGGCAGCTGTCAGAACACGCACACTCGATTGTTCACCAAAACATATGCAGACGCGTCCTTAGCCTGTAGATTTGGATGCACAGAGTTCCCTGTGTTCGCAAGAGACAAGGGAATCGCGTCTGTGCGCACAGAAGCAATAGCGGACCGTTTCCCTCGGAGTGAACGCGAAAGAGCCGTCTATATACTCGCAGACACGCGAACGTGCCTCAATGCGGTCACAGAGGCAGCAGCTTTTGCACAGATGCTCCTGGTGATTCTGGCACTTTCCAGGCACACTCCTGAAAGTCGCGCACACTGCTGTTCACTCGCTAAACGACCTCTTGGGAAACACGTCTCCGGTCGACGGACCGCTCAGATTGCTTCTCGTGTAACTGTGAACTGTGTCAGCGCAGGGAATCCGTCTCTGTTGAGCAGATGTCAATCCTGCCTCGCTTTTGCTTTGTTGCCTCTACCAAGATGATTTCCCGTTTCTCTCTTCACTGGAGCAGGCAGACACAGCCAACGCACATCAAGTGTCAAGAGACACGCTCTGCTGAGCTCAACGCTTGTGCAGATGCACATGTGCGACGAAGTCAACACACGTGCTTGTGGAGAGAAAGAAAGGGACTCCCAGGCGTGTGGAGCGACGGGGAGAAAGAGCGGGCGCTGAGGAACACAGTTTCAAACAGACTGTCTCCACACAAACAGGCACCTGTCTGCAGGTATCCTAGATCTTGATTCTTGAACTTGAGGAAACACGCGTCTGAGCAAAACTCCCAAACGCTTCCAGGAAAGACACAGGCTCTCCCACAAGCACACAAGTGTTTGCCCTCAGCTATAGATCAGGGACAAGCCTGTGAAGAGCAACCAAAGAGCTCGTCCGTCTTTCCCTCAATAGATGGGAGTAGGCGCGCTTGCGGATGTGTGCGTGTGTGTGGCCACGCGTTTGCTTAGGCATCAGTGTGTGAAAAGGTAGGTGCTTTTCTCTAGCTGCGTGTGCGTGCACGTGGTGCTGGGTGCACATCCCTGGGTGCTCGTGGAAAGGTTTCTGCATGGTTTTCGCTGAGGAATCGTGTGTGTGCACATGGACAAAGAGAAGGCGCAGCAACCAGGTTCCAGCGCCGAAGAAGGCAAAAGGCGAGGTTTCCGGCGCTATCTCCTTCTCTCCCCAGAGCTAGTCGCGCAAAGCAAGCCGCTAAGCCGGCGACCGGCAAGAGAGCTACAACGAAGCATGCCGAACGGAGAAAATAGCAGCAGCTCATCTGTTCACACCTTGTTTCTGCCATGTGCTTGAACGCCAAGACGTTCGCGCTTCTGTGAGATGAAAGACGTCCTTCTGCATATGTGGTTGCTCACACCGGTGCACTTGTTAGTGTATCCATTCAGTCCTGGGCTGCGGGGCATTCAGAAGTGGCTCTGTGGAGACGTCTGCATAGAGGCAGCTGTCAGAACACGCACACTCGATTGTTCACCAAAACATATGCAGACGCGTCCTTAGCCTGTAGATTTGGATGCACAGAGTTCCCTGTGTTCGCAAGAGACAAGGGAATCGCGTCTGTGCGCACAGAAGCAATAGCGGACCGTTTCCCTCGGAGTGAACGCGAAAGAGCCGTCTATATACTCGCAGACACGCGAACGTGCCTCAATGCGGTCACAGAGGCAGCAGCTTTTGCACAGATGCTCCTGGTGATTCTGGCACTTTCCAGGCACACTCCTGAAAGTCGCGCACACTGCTGTTCACTCGCTAAACGACCTCTTGGGAAACACGTCTCCGGTCGACGGACCGCTCAGATTGCTTCTCGTGTAACTGTGAACTGTGTCAGCGCAGGGAATCCGTCTCTGTTGAGCAGATGTCAATCCTGCCTCGCTTTTGCTTTGTTGCCTCTACCAAGATGATTTCCCGTTTCTCTCTTCACTGGAGCAGGCAGACACAGCCAACGCACATCAAGTGTCAAGAGACACGCTCTGCTGAGCTCAACGCTTGTGCAGATGCACATGTGCGACGAAGTCAACACACGTGCTTGTGGAGAGAAAGAAAGGGACTCCCAGGCGTGTGGAGCGACGGGGAGAAAGAGCGGGCGCTGAGGAACACAGTTTCAAACAGACTGTCTCCACACAAACAGGCACCTGTCTGCAGGTATCCTAGATCTTGATTCTTGAACTTGAGGAAACACGCGTCTGAGCAAAACTCCCAAACGCTTCCAGGAAAGACACAGGCTCTCCCACAAGCACACAAGTGTTTGCCCTCAGCTATAGATCAGGGACAAGCCTGTGAAGAGCAACCAAAGAGCTCGTCCGTCTTTCCCTCAATAGATGGGAGTAGGCGCGCTTGCGGATGTGTGCGTGTGTGTGGCCACGCGTTTGCTTAGGCATCAGTGTGTGAAAAGGTAGGTGCTTTTCTCTAGCTGCGTGTGCGTGCACGTGGTGCTGGGTGCACATCCCTGGGTGCTCGTGGAAAGGTTTCTGCATGGTTTTCGCTGAGGAATCGTGTGTGTGCACATGGACAAAGAGAAGGCGCAGCAACCAGGTTCCAGCGCCGAAGAAGGCAAAAGGCGAGGTTTCCGGCGCTATCTCCTTCTCTCCCCAGAGCTAGTCGCGCAAAGCAAGCCGCTAAGCCGGCGACCGGCAAGAGAGCTACAACGAAGCATGCCGAACGGAGAAAATAGCAGCAGCTCATCTGTTCACACCTTGTTTCTGCCATGTGCTTGAACGCCAAGACGTTCGCGCTTCTGTGAGATGAAAGACGTCCTTCTGCATATGTGGTTGCTCACACCGGTGCACTTGTTAGTGTAGCCATTCAGTCCTGGGCTGCGGGGCATTCAGAAGTGGCTCTGTGGAGACGTCTGCATAGAGGCAGCTGTCAGAACACGCACACTCGATTGTTCACCAAAACATATGCAGACGCGTCCTTAGCCTGTAGATTTGGATGCACAGAGTTCCCTGTGTTCGCAAGAGACAAGGGAATCGCGTCTGTGCGCACAGAAGCAATAGCGGACCGTTTCCCTCGGAGTGAACGCGAAAGAGCCGTCTATATACTCGCAGACACGCGAACGTGCCTCAATGCGGTCACAGAGGCAGCAGCTTTTGCACAGATGCTCCTGGTGATTCTGGCACTTTCCAGGCACACTCCTGAAAGTCGCGCACACTGCTGTTCACTCGCTAAACGACCTCTTGGGAAACACGTCTCCGGTCGACGGACCGCTCAGATTGCTTCTCGTGTAACTGTGAACTGTGTCAGCGCAGGGAATCCGTCTCTGTTGAGCAGATGTCAATCCTGCCTCGCTTTTGCTTTGTTGCCTCTACCAAGATGATTTCCCGTTTCTCTCTTCACTGGAGCAGGCAGACACAGCCAACGCACATCAAGTGTCAAGAGACACGCTCTGCTGAGCTCAACGCTTGTGCAGATGCACATGTGCGACGAAGTCAACACACGTGCTTGTGGAGAGAAAGAAAGGGACTCCCAGGCGTGTGGAGCGACGGGGAGAAAGAGCGGGCGCTGAGGAACACAGTTTCAAACAGACTGTCTCCACACAAACAGGCACCTGTCTGCAGGTATCCTAGATCTTGATTCTTGAACTTGAGGAAACACGCGTCTGAGCAAAACTCCCAAACGCTTCCAGGAAAGACACAGGCTCTCCCACAAGCACACAAGTGTTTGCCCTCAGCTATAGATCAGGGACAAGCCTGTGAAGAGCAACCAAAGAGCTCGTCCGTCTTTCCCTCAATAGATGGGAGTAGGCGCGCTTGCGGATGTGTGCGTGTGTGTGGCCACGCGTTTGCTTAGGCATCAGTGTGTGAAAAGGTAGGTGCTTTTCTCTAGCTGCGTGTGCGTGCACGTGGTGCTGGGTGCACATCCCTGGGTGCTCGTGGAAAGGTTTCTGCATGGTTTTCGCTGAGGAATCGTGTGTGTGCACATGGACAAAGAGAAGGCGCAGCAACCAGGTTCCAGCGCCGAAGAAGGCAAAAGGCGAGGTTTCCGGCGCTATCTCCTTCTCTCCCCAGAGCTAGTCGCGCAAAGCAAGCCGCTAAGCCGGCGACCGGCAAGAGAGCTACAACGAAGCATGCCGAACGGAGAAAATAGCAGCAGCTCATCTGTTCACACCTTGTTTCTGCCATGTGCTTGAACGCCAAGACGTTCGCGCTTCTGTGAGATGAAAGACGTCCTTCTGCATATGTGGTTGCTCACACCGGTGCACTTGTTAGTGTATCCATTCAGTCCTGGGCTGCGGGGCATTCAGAAGTGGCTCTGTGGAGACGTCTGCATAGAGGCAGCTGTCAGAACACGCACACTCGATTGTTCACCAAAACATATGCAGACGCGTCCTTAGCCTGTAGATTTGGATGCACAGAGTTCCCTGTGTTCGCAAGAGACAAGGGAATCGCGTCTGTGCGCACAGAAGCAATAGCGGACCGTTTCCCTCGGAGTGAACGCGAAAGAGCCGTCTATATACTCGCAGACACGCGAACGTGCCTCAATGCGGTCACAGAGGCAGCAGCTTTTGCACAGATGCTCCTGGTGATTCTGGCACTTTCCAGGCACACTCCTGAAAGTCGCGCACACTGCTGTTCACTCGCTAAACGACCTCTTGGGAAACACGTCTCCGGTCGACGGACCGCTCAGATTGCTTCTCGTGTAACTGTGAACTGTGTCAGCGCAGGGAATCCGTCTCTGTTGAGCAGATGTCAATCCTGCCTCGCTTTTGCTTTGTTGCCTCTACCAAGATGATTTCCCGTTTCTCTCTTCACTGGAGCAGGCAGACACAGCCAACGCACATCAAGTGTCAAGAGACACGCTCTGCTGAGCTCAACGCTTGTGCAGATGCACATGTGCGACGAAGTCAACACACGTGCTTGTGGAGAGAAAGAAAGGGACTCCCAGGCGTGTGGAGCGACGGGGAGAAAGAGCGGGCGCTGAGGAACACAGTTTCAAACAGACTGTCTCCACACAAACAGGCACCTGTCTGCAGGTATCCTAGATCTTGATTCTTGAACTTGAGGAAACACGCGTCTGAGCAAAACTCCCAAACGCTTCCAGGAAAGACACAGGCTCTCCCACAAGCACACAAGTGTTTGCCCTCAGCTATAGATCAGGGACAAGCCTGTGAAGAGCAACCAAAGAGCTCGTCCGTCTTTCCCTCAATAGATGGGAGTAGGCGCGCTTGCGGATGTGTGCGTGTGTGTGGCCACGCGTTTGCTTAGGCATCAGTGTGTGAAAAGGTAGGTGCTTTTCTCTAGCTGCGTGTGCGTGCACGTGGTGCTGGGTGCACATCCCTGGGTGCTCGTGGAAAGGTTTCTGCATGGTTTTCGCTGAGGAATCGTGTGTGTGCACATGGACAAAGAGAAGGCGCAGCAACCAGGTTCCAGCGCCGAAGAAGGCAAAAGGCGAGGTTTCCGGCGCTATCTCCTTCTCTCCCCAGAGCTAGTCGCGCAAAGCAAGCCGCTAAGCCGGCGACCGGCAAGAGAGCTACAACGAAGCATGCCGAACGGAGAAAATAGCAGCAGCTCATCTGTTCACACCTTGTTTCTGCCATGTGCTTGAACGCCAAGACGTTCGCGCTTCTGTGAGATGAAAGACGTCCTTCTGCATATGTGGTTGCTCACACCGGTGCACTTGTTAGTGTATCCATTCAGTCCTGGGCTGCGGGGCATTCAGAAGTGGCTCTGTGGAGACGTCTGCATAGAGGCAGCTGTCAGAACACGCACACTCGATTGTTCACCAAAACATATGCAGACGCGTCCTTAGCCTGTAGATTTGGATGCACAGAGTTCCCTGTGTTCGCAAGAGACAAGGGAATCGCGTCTGTGCGCACAGAAGCAATAGCGGACCGTTTCCCTCGGAGTGAACGCGAAAGAGCCGTCTATATACTCGCAGACACGCGAACGTGCCTCAATGCGGTCACAGAGGCAGCAGCTTTTGCACAGATGCTCCTGGTGATTCTGGCACTTTCCAGGCACACTCCTGAAAGTCGCGCACACTGCTGTTCACTCGCTAAACGACCTCTTGGGAAACACGTCTCCGGTCGACGGACCGCTCAGATTGCTTCTCGTGTAACTGTGAACTGTGTCAGCGCAGGGAATCCGTCTCTGTTGAGCAGATGTCAATCCTGCCTCGCTTTTGCTTTGTTGCCTCTACCAAGATGATTTCCCGTTTCTCTCTTCACTGGAGCAGGCAGACACAGCCAACGCACATCAAGTGTCAAGAGACACGCTCTGCTGAGCTCAACGCTTGTGCAGATGCACATGTGCGACGAAGTCAACACACGTGCTTGTGGAGAGAAAGAAAGGGACTCCCAGGCGTGTGGAGCGACGGGGAGAAAGAGCGGGCGCTGAGGAACACAGTTTCAAACAGACTGTCTCCACACAAACAGGCACCTGTCTGCAGGTATCCTAGATCTTGATTCTTGAACTTGAGGAAACACGCGTCTGAGCAAAACTCCCAAACGCTTCCAGGAAAGACACAGGCTCTCCCACAAGCACACAAGTGTTTGCCCTCAGCTATAGATCAGGGACAAGCCTGTGAAGAGCAACCAAAGAGCTCGTCCGTCTTTCCCTCAATAGATGGGAGTAGGCGCGCTTGCGGATGTGTGCGTGTGTGTGGCCACGCGTTTGCTTAGGCATCAGTGTGTGAAAAGGTAGGTGCTTTTCTCTAGCTGCGTGTGCGTGCACGTGGTGCTGGGTGCACATCCCTGGGTGCTCGTGGAAAGGTTTCTGCATGGTTTTCGCTGAGGAATCGTGTGTGTGCACATGGACAAAGAGAAGGCGCAGCAACCAGGTTCCAGCGCCGAAGAAGGCAAAAGGCGAGGTTTCCGGCGCTATCTCCTTCTCTCCCCAGAGCTAGTCGCGCAAAGCAAGCCGCTAAGCCGGCGACCGGCAAGAGAGCTACAACGAAGCATGCCGAACGGAGAAAATAGCAGCAGCTCATCTGTTCACACCTTGTTTCTGCCATGTGCTTGAACGCCAAGACGTTCGCGCTTCTGTGAGATGAAAGACGTCCTTCTGCATATGTGGTTGCTCACACCGGTGCACTTGTTAGTGTATCCATTCAGTCCTGGGCTGCGGGGCATTCAGAAGTGGCTCTGTGGAGACGTCTGCATAGAGGCAGCTGTCAGAACACGCACACTCGATTGTTCACCAAAACATATGCAGACGCGTCCTTAGCCTGTAGATTTGGATGCACAGAGTTCCCTGTGTTCGCAAGAGACAAGGGAATCGCGTCTGTGCGCACAGAAGCAATAGCGGACCGTTTCCCTCGGAGTGAACGCGAAAGAGCCGTCTATATACTCGCAGACACGCGAACGTGCCTCAATGCGGTCACAGAGGCAGCAGCTTTTGCACAGATGCTCCTGGTGATTCTGGCACTTTCCAGGCACACTCCTGAAAGTCGCGCACACTGCTGTTCACTCGCTAAACGACCTCTTGGGAAACACGTCTCCGGTCGACGGACCGCTCAGATTGCTTCTCGTGTAACTGTGAACTGTGTCAGCGCAGGGAATCCGTCTCTGTTAAGCAGATGTGGATCCTGCCTCGCTTTTGCTTTGTTGCCTCTACCAAGATGATTTCCCGTTTCTCTCTTCACTGGAGCAGGCAGACACAGCCAACGCACATCAAGTGTCAAGAGACACGCTCTGCTGAGCTCAACGCTTGTGCAGATGCACATGTGCGACGAAGTCAACACACGTGCTTGTGGAGAGAAAGAAAGGGACTCCCAGGCGTGTGGAGCGACGGGGAGAAAGAGCGGGCGCTGAGGAACACAGTTTCAAACAGACTGTCTCCACACAAACAGGCACCTGTCTGCAGGTATCCTAGATCTTGATTCTTGAACTTGAGGAAACACGCGTCTGAGCAAAACTCCCAAACGCTTCCAGGAAAGACACAGGCTCTCCCACAAGCACACAAGTGTTTGCCCTCAGCTATAGATCAGGGACAAGCCTGTGAAGAGCAACCAAAGAGCTCGTCCGTCTTTCCCTCAATAGATGGGAGTAGGCGCGCTTGCGGATGTGTGCGTGTGTGTGGCCACGCGTTTGCTTAGGCATCAGTGTGTGAAAAGGTAGGTGCTTTTCTCTAGCTGCGTGTGCGTGCACGTGGTGCTGGGTGCACATCCCTGGGTGCTCGTGGAAAGGTTTCTGCATGGTTTTCGCTGAGGAATCGTGTGTGTGCACATGGACAAAGAGAAGGCGCAGCAACCAGGTTCCAGCGCCGAAGAAGGCAAAAGGCGAGGTTTCCGGCGCTATCTCCTTCTCTCCCCAGAGCTAGTCGCGCAAAGCAAGCCGCTAAGCCGGCGACCGGCAAGAGAGCTACAACGAAGCATGCCGAACGGAGAAAATAGCAGCAGCTCATCTGTTCACACCTTGTTTCTGCCATGTGCTTGAACGCCAAGACGTTCGCGCTTCTGTGAGATGAAAGACGTCCTTCTGCATATGTGGTTGCTCACACCGGTGCACTTGTTAGTGTATCCATTCAGTCCTGGGCTGCGGGGCATTCAGAAGTGGCTCTGTGGAGACGTCTGCATAGAGGCAGCTGTCAGAACACGCACACTCGATTGTTCACCAAAACATATGCAGACGCGTCCTTAGCCTGTAGATTTGGATGCACAGAGTTCCCTGTGTTCGCAAGAGACAAGGGAATCGCGTCTGTGCGCACAGAAGCAATAGCGGACCGTTTCCCTCGGAGTGAACGCGAAAGAGCCGTCTATATACTCGCAGACACGCGAACGTGCCTCAATGCGGTCACAGAGGCAGCAGCTTTTGCACAGATGCTCCTGGTGATTCTGGCACTTTCCAGGCACACTCCTGAAAGTCGCGCACACTGCTGTTCACTCGCTAAACGACCTCTTGGGAAACACGTCTCCGGTCGACGGACCGCTCAGATTGCTTCTCGTGTAACTGTGAACTGTGTCAGCGCAGGGAATCCGTCTCTGTTGAGCAGATGTGGATCCTGCCTCGCTTTTGCTTTGTTGCCTCTACCAAGATGATTTCCCGTTTCTCTCTTCACTGGAGCAGGCAGACACAGCCAACGCACATCAAGTGTCAAGAGACACGCTCTGCTGAGCTCAACGCTTGTGCAGATGCACATGTGCGACGAAGTCAACACACGTGCTTGTGGAGAGAAAGAAAGGGACTCCCAGGCGTGTGGAGCGACGGGGAGAAAGAGCGGGCGCTGAGGAACACAGTTTCAAACAGACTGTCTCCACACAAACAGGCACCTGTCTGCAGGTATCCTAGATCTTGATTCTTGAACTTGAGGAAACACGCGTCTGAGCAAAACTCCCAAACGCTTCCAGGAAAGACACAGGCTCTCCCACAAGCACACAAGTGTTTGCCCTCAGCTATAGATCAGGGACAAGCCTGTGAAGAGCAACCAAAGAGCTCGTCCGTCTTTCCCTCAATAGATGGGAGTAGGCGCGCTTGCGGATGTGTGCGTGTGTGTGGCCACGCGTTTGCTTAGGCATCAGTGTGTGAAAAGGTAGGTGCTTTTCTCTAGCTGCGTGTGCGTGCACGTGGTGCTGGGTGCACATCCCTGGGTGCTCGTGGAAAGGTTTCTGCATGGTTTTCGCTGAGGAATCGTGTGTGTGCACATGGACAAAGAGAAGGCGCAGCAACCAGGTTCCAGCGCCGAAGAAGGCAAAAGGCGAGGTTTCCGGCGCTATCTCCTTCTCTCCCCAGAGCTAGTCGCGCAAAGCAAGCCGCTAAGCCGGCGACCGGCAAGAGAGCTACAACGAAGCATGCCGAACGGAGAAAATAGCAGCAGCTCATCTGTTCACACCTTGTTTCTGCCATGTGCTTGAACGCCAAGACGTTCGCGCTTCTGTGAGATGAAAGACGTCCTTCTGCATATGTGGTTGCTCACACCGGTGCACTTGTTAGTGTATCCATTCAGTCCTGGGCTGCGGGGCATTCAGAAGTGGCTCTGTGGAGACGTCTGCATAGAGGCAGCTGTCAGAACACGCACACTCGATTGTTCACCAAAACATATGCAGACGCGTCCTTAGCCTGTAGATTTGGATGCACAGAGTTCCCTGTGTTCGCAAGAGACAAGGGAATCGCGTCTGTGCGCACAGAAGCAATAGCGGACCGTTTCCCTCGGAGTGAACGCGAAAGAGCCGTCTATATACTCGCAGACACGCGAACGTGCCTCAATGCGGTCACAGAGGCAGCAGCTTTTGCACAGATGCTCCTGGTGATTCTGGCACTTTCCAGGCACACTCCTGAAAGTCGCGCACACTGCTGTTCACTCGCTAAACGACCTCTTGGGAAACACGTCTCCGGTCGACGGACCGCTCAGATTGCTTCTCGTGTAACTGTGAACTGTGTCAGCGCAGGGAATCCGTCTCTGTTGAGCAGATGTGGATCCTGCCTCGCTTTTGCTTTGTTGCCTCTACCAAGATGATTTCCCGTTTCTCTCTTCACTGGAGCAGGCAGACACAGCCAACGCACATCAAGTGTCAAGAGACACGCTCTGCTGAGCTCAACGCTTGTGCAGATGCACATGTGCGACGAAGTCAACACACGTGCTTGTGGAGAGAAAGAAAGGGACTCCCAGGCGTGTGGAGCGACGGGGAGAAAGAGCGGGCGCTGAGGAACACAGTTTCAAACAGACTGTCTCCACACAAACAGGCACCTGTCTGCAGGTATCCTAGATCTTGATTCTTGAACTTGAGGAAACACGCGTCTGAGCAAAACTCCCAAACGCTTCCAGGAAAGACACAGGCTCTCCCACAAGCACACAAGTGTTTGCCCTCAGCTATAGATCAGGGACAAGCCTGTGAAGAGCAACCAAAGAGCTCGTCCGTCTTTCCCTCAATAGATGGGAGTAGGCGCGCTTGCGGATGTGTGCGTGTGTGTGGCCACGCGTTTGCTTAGGCATCAGTGTGTGAAAAGGTAGGTGCTTTTCTCTAGCTGCGTGTGCGTGCACGTGGTGCTGGGTGCACATCCCTGGGTGCTCGTGGAAAGGTTTCTGCATGGTTTTCGCTGAGGAATCGTGTGTGTGCACATGGACAAAGAGAAGGCGCAGCAACCAGGTTCCAGCGCCGAAGAAGGCAAAAGGCGAGGTTTCCGGCGCTATCTCCTTCTCTCCCCAGAGCTAGTCGCGCAAAGCAAGCCGCTAAGCCGGCGACCGGCAAGAGAGCTACAACGAAGCATGCCGAACGGAGAAAATAGCAGCAGCTCATCTGTTCACACCTTGTTTCTGCCATGTGCTTGAACGCCAAGACGTTCGCGCTTCTGTGAGATGAAAGACGTCCTTCTGCATATGTGGTTGCTCACACCGGTGCACTTGTTAGTGTATCCATTCAGTCCTGGCTGCGGGGCATTCAGAAGTGGCTCTGTGGAGACGTCTGCATAGAGGCAGCTGTCAGAACACGCACACTCGATTGTTCACCAAAACATATGCAGACGCGTCCTTAGCCTGTAGATTTGGATGCACAGAGTTCCCTGTGTTCGCAAGAGACAAGGGAATCGCGTCTGTGCGCACAGAAGCAATAGCGGACCGTTTCCCTCGGAGTGAACGCGAAAGAGCCGTCTATATACTCGCAGACACGCGAACGTGCCTCAATGCGGTCACAGAGGGCAGCAGCTTTTGCACAGATGCTCCTGGTGATTCTGGCACTTTCCAGGCACACTCCTGAAAGTCGCGCACACTGCTGTTCACTCGCTAAACGACCTCTTGGGAAACACGTCTCCGGTCGACGGACCGCTCAGATTGCTTCTCGTGTAACTGTGAACTGTGTCAGCGCAGGGGAATCCGTCTCTGTTGAGCAGATGTGGATCCTGCCTCGCTTTTGCTTTGTTGCCTCTACCAAGATGATTTCCCGTTTCTCTCTTCACTGGAGCAGGCAGACACAGCCAACGCACATCAAGTGTCAAGAGACACGCTCTGCTGAGCTCAACGCTTGTGCAGATGCACATGTGCGACGAAGTCAACACACGTGCTTGTGGAGAGAAAGAAAGGACTCCAGGCGTGTGGAGCGACGGGGAGAAAGAGCGGGCGCTGAGGAACACAGTTTCAAACAGACTGTCTCCACACAAACAGGCACCTGTCTGCAGGTATCCTAGATCTTGATTCTTGAACTTGAGGAAACACGCGTCTGAGCAAAACTCCCAAACGCTTCCAGGAAAGACACAGGCTCTCCCACAAGCACACAAGTGTTTGCCCTCAGCTATAGATCAGGGACAAGCCTGTGAAGAGCAACCAAAGAGCTCGTCCGTCTTTCCCTCAATAGATGGGAGTAGGCGCGCTTGCGGATGTGTGCGTGTGTGTGGCCACGCGTTTGCTTAGGCATCAGTGTGTGAAAAGGTAGGTGCTTTTCTCTAGCTGCGTGTGCGTGCACGTGGTGCTGGGTGCACATCCCTGGGTGCTCGTGGAAAGGTTTCTGCATGGTTTTCGCTGAGGAATCGTGTGTGTGCACATGGACAAAGAGAAGGCGCAGCAACCAGGTTCCAGCGCCGAAGAAGGCAAAAGGCGAGGTTTCCGGCGCTATCTCCTTCTCTCCCCAGAGCTAGTCGCGCAAAGCAAGCCGCTAAGCCGGCGACCGGCAAGAGAGCTACAACGAAGCATGCCGAACGGAGAAAATAGCAGCAGCTCATCTGTTCACACCTTGTTTCTGCCATGTGCTTGAACGCCAAGACGTTCGCGCTCTGTGAGATGAAAGACGTCCTTCTGCATATGTGGTTGCTCACACCGGTGCACTTGGTTAGTGTATCCATTCAGTCCTGGGGCTGCGGGGCATTCAGAAGTGGCTCTGTGGAGACGTCTGCATAGAGGCAGCTGTCAGAACACGCACACTCGATTGTTCACCAAAACATATGCAGACGCGTCCTTAGCCTGTAGATTTGGATGCACAGAGTTCCCTGTGTTCGCAAGAGACAAGGGAATCGCGTCTGTGCGCACAGAAGCAATAGCGGACCGTTTCCCTCGGAGTGAACGCGAAAGAGCCGTCTATATACTCGCAGACACGCGAACGTGCCTCAATGCGGTCACAGAGGCAGCAGCTTTTTGCACAGATGCTCCTGGTGATTCTGGCACTTTCCAGGCACACTCCTGAAAGTCGCGCACACTGCTGTTCACTCGCTAAACGACCTCTTGGGAAACACGTCTCCGGTCGACGGACCGCTCAGATTGCTTCTCGTGTAACTGTGAACTGTGTCAGCGCAGGGAATCCGTCTCTGTTAAGCAGATGTGGATCCTGCCTCGCTTTTGCTTTGTTGCCTCTACCAAGATGATTTCCCGTTTCTCTCTTCACTGGAGCAGGCAGACACAGCCAACGCACATCAAGTGTCAAGAGACACGCTCTGCTGAGCTCAACGCTTGTGCAGATGCACATGTGCGACGAAGTCAACACACGTGCTTGTGGAGAGAAAGAAAGGGACTCCCAGGCGTGTGGAGCGACGGGGAGAAAGAGCGGGCGCTGAGGAACACAGTTTTCAAACAGACTGTCTCCACACAAACAGGCACCTGTCTGCAGGTATCCTAGATCTTGATTCTTGAACTTGAGGAAACACGCGTCTGAGCAAAACTCCCAAACGCTTCCAGGAAAGACACAGGCTCTCCCACAAGCACACAAGTGTTTGCCCTCAGCTATAGATCAGGGGACAAGCCTGTGAAGAGCAACCAAAGAGCTCGTCCGTCTTTCCCTCAATAGATGGGAGTAGGCGCGCTTGCGGATGTGTTGCGTGTGTGTGGCCACGCGTTTGCTTAGGCATCAGTGTGTGAAAAGGTAGGTGCTTTTCTCTAGCTGCGTGTGCGTGCACGTGGTGCTGGGTGCACATCCCTGGGTGCTCTTGGAAAAGGTTTCTGCATGGTTTTCGCTGAGGAATCGTGTGTGTGCACATGGACAAAGAGAAGGCGCAGCAACCAGGTTCCAGCGCCGAAGAAGGCAAAGGCGAGGTTTCCGGCGCTATCTCCTTCTCTCCCCAGAGCTAGTCGCGCAAAGCAAGCCGCTAAGCCGGCGACCGGCAAGAGGAGCTACAACGAAGCATGCCGAACGGAGAAAATAGCAGCAGCTCATCTGTTCACACCTTGTTTCTGCCATGTGCTTGAACGCCAAGACCGTTCGCGCTTCTGTGAGATGAAAGACGTCCTTCTGCATATGTGGTTGCTCACACCGGTTGGTGTTGTTAGTGTATCCATTCAGTCCTGGGCTGCGGGGCATTCAGAAGTGGCTCTGTGGAGACGTCTGCCATAGAGGCAGCTGTCAGAACACGCACACTCGATTGTTCACCAAAACATATGCAGACGCGTCCTTAGCCTGTAGATTTGGATGCACAGAGTTCCCCTGTGTTCGCAAGAGACAAGGGAATCGCGTCTGTGCGCACCAGAAGCAATAGCGGACCGTTTCCCTCGGAGTGAACGCGAAAGAGCCGTCTATATACTCGCAGACACGCGAACGTGCCTCATTGCGGTCACAGAGGCAGCAGCTTTGCACAGATGCTCCTGGTGATTCTGGCACTTTCCAGGCACACTCCTGAAAGTCGCGCACACTGCTGTTCACTCGCTAAAACGACCTCTTGGGAAACACGTCTCCGGTCGACGGACCCGCTCAGATTGCTTCTCGGTTGTAACTGTGAACTGTGTCAGCGCAGGGATCCGTCTCTGTTAAGCAGATGTGGATCCTGCCTCGCTTTTGCTTTGTTGCCTCTACCAAGATGATTTCCCGTTTCTCTCTTCACTGGAGCAGGCAGACACAGCCAACGCACATCAAGTGTCAAGAGACACGCTCTGCTGAGCTCAACGCTTGTGCAGATGCACATGTGCGACGAAGTCAACACACGTGCTTGTGGAGAGAAAGAAAGGGACTCCCAGGCGTGTGGAGCGACGGGGAGAAAAGAGCGGGCGCTGAGGAACACAGTTTCAACAGACTGTCTCCACACAAACAGGCACCTGTCTGCAGGTATCCTAGATCTTTGATTCTTGAACTTGAGGAAACACGCGTCTGAGCAAAACTCCCAAACGCTTCCAGGAAAGACACAGGCTCTCCCACAAGCACACAAGTGTTTGCCCTCAGCTATAGATCAGGGACAAGCCTGTGAAGAGGCAACCAAGAGCTCGTCCGTCTTTCCCTCAATAGATGGGAGTAGGCGCGCTTGCGGATGTGTGCGTGTGTGTGGCCACGCGTTTGCTTAGGCATCAGTGTGTGAAAAGGTAGGTGCTTTTCTCTAGCTGCGTGTGCGTGCACGTGGTGCTGGGTGCACATCCCTGGGTGCTCGTGGAAAGGTTTCTGCATGGTTTTCGCTGAGGAATCGTGTGTGTGCACATGGACAAAGAGAAGGCGCAGCAACCAGGTTTCCAGCGCCGAAGAAGGCAAAAGGCGAGGTTTCCGGCGCTATCTCCTTCTCTCCCCAGAGCTAGTCGCGCAAAGCAAGCCGCTAAGCGGCGACCGGCAAGAGAGCTACAACGAAGCATGCCGAACGGAGAAAATAGCAGCAGCTCATCTGTTCACACCTTGTTTCTGCCATGTGCTTGAACGCCAAGACGTTCGCGCTTCTGTGAGATGAAAGACGTCCTTCTGCATATGTGGTTGCTCACACCGGTGCACTTGTTAGTGTATCCATTCATGTCCTGGGCTGCGGGGCATTCAGAAGTGGCTTGTGGAGACGTCTGCATAGAGGCAGCTGTCAGAACACGCACACTCGATTGTTCACCAAAACATATGCAGACGCGTCCTTAGCCTGTAGATTTGGATGCACAGAGTTCCCTGTGTTCGCAAGAGACAAGGGAATCGCGTCTGTGCGCACAGAAGCAATAGCGACCGTTTCCCTCGGAGTGAACGCGAAAGAGCCGTCTATATACTCGCAGACACGCGAACGTGCCTCAATGCGGTCACAGAGGCAGCAGCTTTTGCACAGATGCTCCTGGTGATTCTGGCACTTTCCAGGCACACTCCCTGAAAGTCGCGCACACTGCTGTTCACTCGCTAAACGACCTCTGGGAAACACGTCTCCGGTCGACGGACCGCTCAGATTGCTTCTCGTGTACTGTGAACTGTGTCAGCGCAGGGAATCCGTCTCTGTTAAGCAGATGTGGATCCTGCCTCGCTTTTGCTTTGTTGCCTCTACCAAGATGATTTCCCGTTTCTCTCTTCACTGGAGCAGGCAGACACAGCCAACGCACATCAAGTGTCAAGAGACACGCTCTGCTGAGCTCAACGCTTGTGCAGATGCACATGTGCGACGAAGTCAACACACGTGCTTGTGGAGAGAAAGAAAGGGACTCCCAGGGCTGTGTGGAGCGACGGGGAGAAAGAGCGGGCGCTGAGGAACACAGTTTCAACAGACTGTCTCCACACAAACAGGCACCTGTCTGCAGGTATCCTAGATCTTGATTCTTGAACTTGAGGAAACACGCGTCTGAGCAAAACTCCCAAACGCTTCCAGGAAAGACACAGGCTCTCCACAAGCACACAAGTGTTTGCCCTCAGCTATAGATCAGGGGACAAGCCTGTGAAGAGCAACCAAAGAGCTCGTCCGTCTTTCCCTCAATAGATGGGAGTAGGCGCGCTTGCGGATGTGTGCGTGTGTGTGGCCACGCGTTTGCTTAGGCATCAGTGTGTGAAAAGGTAGGTGCTTTTCTCTAGCTGGTCGTGCGTGCACGTGGTGCTGGTGCACATCCCTGGGTGCCTCGTGGAAAGGTTTCTGCATGGTTTTCGCCTGAGGAATCGTGTGTGGCACATGGACAAAGAGAAGGCGCAGCAACCAGGTTCCAGCGCCGAAGAAGGCAAAAGGCGAGGTTTCCGGGCGCTATCTCCTTCTCTCCCCAGAGCTAGTCGCGCAAAGCAAGCCGCTAAGCCGAGCGACCGGCAAGAGAGCTACAACGAAGCATGCCGAACGGAAGAAAATAGCAGCAGCTCATTCTGTTCACACCTTGTTTCTGCCATGTGCTTGAACGCCAAGACGTTCGCGCTTCTGTGAGATGAAAGACGTCCTTCTGCATATGTGGTTGCTCACACCGTGCACTTGTTAGTGTATCCATTCAGTCCTGGGCTGCGGGGGCATTCAGAAGTGGCTCTGTGGAGACGTCTGCATAGAGGCAGCTGTCAGAACACGCACACTCGATTGTTCACCAAAACATATGCAGACCGTCCTTAGCCTGTAGATTTGGATGCACAGAGTTCCCTGTGTTCGCAAGAGACAAGGGAATCGCGTCTGTGCGCACAGAAGCAATAGCGGGACCGTTTCCCACGGAAGTGAACGCGAAAGAAGCCGTCTATATACTCGCAGACACGCGAACGTGCCTCAATGCGGTCACAGAGGCAGCAGCTTTTGCACAGATGCTCCTGGTGATTCTGGCACTTTCCAGGCACACTCCTGAAAAGTCGCGCACACTGCTGTTCACTCGCTAAACGACTCTTGGGAAACACGTCTCCGGTCGACGGACCCGCTCAGATTGCTTCTCGTGTAACTGTGAACTGTGTCAGCGCAGGGAATCCGTCTCTGTTGAGCAGATGTCAATCCTGCCTCGCTTTTGCTTTGTTGCCTCTACCAGATGATTTCCCGTTTCTCTCTTCACTGGAGCAGGGCAGACACAGCCAACGCACATCAAGTGTCAAGAGACACGCTCTGCTGAGCTCAACGCTTGTGCAGATGCACATGTGCGACGAAGTCAACACACGTGCTTGTGGAGAGAATGAAAGGGACTCCAGGCGTGTGGAGCGACGGGGAGAAAGAGCGGGCGCTGAGGAACACAGTTTCAAACAGACTGTCTCCACACAAACAGGCACCTGTCTGCAGGTATCCTAGATCTTGATTCTTGAACTTGAGGAAACACGCGTCTGAGCAAAACTCCCAAACGCTTCCAGGAAAGACACAGGCTCTCCCACAAGCACACAAGTGTTTGCCCTCAGCTATAGATCAGGGACAAGCCTGTGAAGAGCAACCAAAGAGCTCGTCCGTCTTTCCCTCAATAGATGGGAGTAGGCGCGCTTGCGGATGTGTGCGTGTGTGTGGCCACGCGTTTGCTTAGGCATCAGTGTGTGAAAAGGTAGGTGCTTTTCTCTAGCTGCGTGTGCGTGCACGTGGTGCTGGGTGCACATCCCTGGGTGCTCGTGGAAAGGTTTCTGCATGGTTTTCGCTGAGGAATCGTGTGTGTGCACATGGACAAAGAGAAGGCGCAGCAACCAGGTTCCAGCGCCGAAGAAGGCAAAAGGCGAGGTTTCCGGCGCTATCTCCTTCTCTCCCCAGAGCTAGTCGCGCAAAGCAAGCCGCTAAGCCGGCGACCGGCAAGAGAGCTACAACGAAGCAGGCCGAACGGAGAAAATAGCAGCAGCTCATCTGTTCACACCTTGTTTCTGCCATGTGCTTGAACGCCAAGACGTTCGCGCTTCTGTGAGATGAAAGACGTCCTTCTGCATATGTGGTTGCTCACACCGGTGCACTTGTTAGTGTATCCATTCAGTCCTGGGCTGCGGGGCATTCAGAAGTGGCTCTGTGGAGACGTCTGCATAGAGGCAGCTGTCAGAACACGCACACTCGATTGTTCACCAAAACATATGCAGACGCGTCCTTAGCCTGTAGATTTGGATGCACAGAGTTCCCTGTGTTCGCAAGAGACAAGGGAATCGCGTCTGTGCGCACAGAAGCAATAGCGGACCGTTTCCCTCGGAGTGAACGCGAAAGAGCCGTCTATATACTCGCAGACACGCGAACGTGCCTCAATGCGGTCACAGAGGCAGCAGCTTTTGCACAGATGCTCCTGGTGATTCTGGCACTTTCCAGGCACACTCCTGAAAGTCGCGCACACTGCTGTTCACTCGCTAAACGACCTCTTGGGAAACACGTCTCCGGTCGACGGACCGCTCAGATTGCTTCTCGTGTAACTGTGAACTGTGTCAGCGCAGGGAATCCGTCTCTGTTGAGCAGATGTCAATCCTGCCTCGCTTTTGCTTTGTTGCCTCTACCAAGATGATTTCCCGTTTCTCTCTTCACTGGAGCAGGCAGACACAGCCAACGCACATCAAGTGTCAAGAGACACGCTCTGCTGAGCTCAACGCTTGTGCAGATGCACATGTGCGACGAAGTCAACACACGTGCTTGTGGAGAGAAAGAAAGGGACTCCCAGGCGTGTGGAGCGACGGGGAGAAAGAGCGGGCGCTGAGGAACACAGTTTCAAACAGACTGTCTCCACACAAACAGGCACCTGTCTGCAGGTATCCTAGATCTTGATTCTTGAACTTGAGGAAACACGCGTCTGAGCAAAACTCCCAAACGCTTCCAGGAAAGACACAGGCTCTCCCACAAGCACACAAGTGTTTGCCCTCAGCTATAGATCAGGGACAAGCCTGTGAAGAGCAACCAAAGAGCTCGTCCGTCTTTCCCTCAATAGATGGGAGTAGGCGCGCTTGCGGATGTGTGCGTGTGTGTGGCCACGCGTTTGCTTAGGCATCAGTGTGTGAAAAGGTAGGTGCTTTTCTCTAGCTGCGTGTGCGTGCACGTGG